>NW_012156433.1:245208-260881 GCF_000151545.1 Saprolegnia parasitica CBS 223.65
GGGATGACATATGTTACGTTGCTCACGCCTTGCTCTGTGTCGTCACGTCAAACGTGCCTTCGACCTGGCTCGTCGTCGTCGCAGGAACGTCGTCGACGGCCGACGGGGCGTCCGGGGCGTCCGACCCGAGACGCTGGGACCCTGGTCCCCGGCGCCGACGTCGCACGACGGCGATGACGGCGACCACAAACACGACAGCTGCGATGCCGGCGGCCGCCGCGAGACCCGCGTTGTCTTGGACAAGGTGCTGCACGGTCACGTCAAAGCTGGCGACACTCGCGACCTTGGCCGTCACCGAGTACTGCAGCGGCTGGTCGTCAAAGGCTCGCTTCTGCGACGGCGTCTGGCACACGCCTTCGTTAGCCTCGGCGACCGCGAGGTAGTTCACAGGCACGTTGTCGGCCCCGAGAAAGCTGCAGCTGCTCACGTGGAAAGGGTCGGCCGCGTTCGTGGGGCTCTGGAAGAGGCAGAGCCGGAACGTGCCTTCGATCTGCAGCACGTTGTGGAGAATGCAGCGCGCGCCGAGCACGATGTGATAGCGCGAGTCGTTGCCTTGCATCTCGATCGAGGTGTAGTTCAAGTCGAAGGTCGAGCACACCGCCGGGAGATTGTAGGCGGCGAACGCGCGGGCGACGGACGCGCCCACGGGCTTGGGCAAGGCCATCTTGTTGATCGAGATCCACTCGACCTTGGTCCGGCGGCCGTGCTGTTGGTGTCGTACAGGGCAGACGCCGGCATCGTTGCCGGGGCCGTCGTCGGCTGCACCGTCGCCGTGGGCAGCGCCGCGGGCAGGGTCGGCTTGACCGTTGCTGCCGCTGTTGGCTTGACTGTCACCAGGGCTTGCCGCGCATCCTTCTCGTCTTCGTTTTCGCCATCGTCGTCGTCGTCCTCATCTTCGTCGTCGTCCTCGTCGTTGTGTTGGTGCCGCCGGCGCGTTGTGGGCGCAGGCGTTGGTGGCTTCGTCGTTGCCGCAATCGTGGGCGCAGTCGCGTTGGCAGCGGTGGCGTTGGCGGCGCCGGCGGCCGGCGGCATCGTCGTCGGTGCTGGTTCGTCACTCATCTCTTCCGGGCACAAGTTAAAGTCGCAGTCGTAGTAGACGTTGCGGTAGACGCGCGAGCCGTCGGCGCAGACTTTGTGGTCGTGCTTGCAGCCCTTCTTGTGGCCCATGGAAGACGCGTCCGAGAGCGCGAGGAAGGCCATCGCCGCGCAGAGCACCGCTCGCTGCATGCTTGTCGCTTGGAATATCCGGTGACTTACGAAATGGAACGCGACAAGCTGGATCGGCGGAACGTCCGGATACGAGCCATCCGGATACGCGCGCGCGAGGACGATCGCAAGGGTGATCGAACCCCGACGACGACCTGCCGGCCCTATTGGAGGTTTAGCACGTCAAGCAGTACGTCCAAGCAGTAGCTGTCGATAAAGCACGTACGCGTCCTGGTAGGTACGCGACTGCGTGCGCCCGCAGAAACGGCGCTGGTTGTCTTCCCGCCAAACTCTAAATGTTTACGGGCATTCGAGTGTGAAACGTCATTGCACTTGGCGGCGCAGAGGACAACGAACAATGCAAGTGCTCGCGTGTGCTGGCGGACAAGGTGTCCAGACTCTTGTGTTGCAGCTTGCACAAGGAGGCTACAACATACCGGTATCGTAGCGTCGCTGGTCCGGACGTCGTTCCGGATGTGTGGCGTCGTTCGGATTCCAGTGCGAGCATCCGAGCAATGTGACAAACTACGACGCACCCCAGACGAGCGAAAGACGGCTTCACGACGGTACCTAATGCCATATTACCTGGTAGCAACGGTTGCGCTCTTTTGCATGCCATTGTTTGTGCACCAGCTCACGCGGTCAGCTTGCCGATGGACGCAACACGGTCGATCGTCAACCCCTCCTCTCCCCATTTTGTCCCACACCGTCAGACGGTATCTTTTTCTTTCAGTGCCAAGCGCCCGGCACAGTGGCGCGGGCGTCCAGAGTCCAGAGACAGCGGGCGAATATATGTCCACGCCACGATGATGATGGACTGCCCGCTTGGTCTACTTCCAACGCGACCCTCGTTCCACGAGTCGCTGGGTGCAGACCTCCCTCTCCACCACCAAACCACGAAACACGATTTCGTAAGAAACACAAAAACACAATATTGTCATCAGTCGATACGCGTCGCTCAGTACTTGTAGTTCGTGCGGTTGGTGTACACATACGTCTGGAATTCGGGCTCGCAGAACGGAAACTTGATCGTTTGCGGCGTCGGCGAGAACAAGGCCTTGCCCGTGTTGACGCTCACATAGATCGCCAGCGCCGACGTGACAAGGATCGAGAGGATCGCAAAGATCTTTTCGGGCAGCCCCATCGTGTGTCGGAACGTGCGGAGGTAAAACGCAATCGGGAGAATCGTGCAGCAGAGCGACGTGGCCGACGCGCCGACAAAATCCAAGAGGTCGCTAAACTTGTTCTTGAAGACGATCGCAATGACGACGCAGAGGACGACCATGACGATGCGGAGGATCGCGGCCTTGAGGTACGCGCCCGGCGCCTGGTACGCCGCCGAGGGGTCGAGCACGTCGTCTTCTTCGTCGGCCACGTCGGCCACGGCCGCGTCCGCCGTCTTGGTCTCTCGACATCGACGTACGCCGGCGCGTTGAGCGTAAAGCGCTCCTTGTGTAGACCGAGAATGAGACGCTCGGCGATAAACATGGCCGGAAAGAGGACAAGAGCAAACGCAATCGAGATGTGCAGCTGCATGAAGAGGAACGAGAGGATGACGCCGCCGCGCGACGCCGTAAAGCCGAGGCTGTCGCCAATGATGGCAAAGAGGAGGTTGCCGGGAATCTGGCAGCCCATGGTAAAGTCGCCGCAGATCGAGATGAGGAGGAAGAGGACGGTAATGACGGAGATCGTCACCGTGATCACGCGCGGCATGCGCTCGGGCTGCGAGTGTTCGCGCTGGAGCGACGGAATGATGACGCCGGCGCCGTACGCGAGCGAGAGGTTGCCAAAGACCGTCGTGACGCCTTCGAACGTGATGTGCGGGGACGGCGGCGAAATGCCCGACGGCATCGGCGTCGTGTTGTCAATCAAAATGTAGAGCGCAATGACGTCGGCGAAGACGGTGCCGAGGGCACCGGCCGCAGCGGTGCCGGCGCCGTCCTTGAGTGTCGGGATGAGGCAGACGGGGAGGAGCGAGAGACCCATGAGGGCGATCCACGTCGAGTCGTCGTACGAGTTGGGGAACAAGACCGTGAGCAAGGTGCCGCCAAGCACCAAGAAGACAATCGGGACCATCGTGCAGACCAGCATGTGCGTGATGACGGTGACCCAGCGACCGGTCTTGCCAAAGACCCACTCGCCCATGTCGCCGAGCGTCTGGACCTTCTTGGGTGCGACGAGCATGACTTTGGAGATGCACACTAGGCGTACATGTTGATGGCGGCCATGAAGACGAGCGCGATCGAGGCCCAGACGTAGCCGGCACGGGCGTAGTTGCCCGGCATACCGAGAGAGCCAATGCCAAAGGCAACGCAGAAGAGCGAGAAGCACGTCTTGAGATCTTCGAGCGTCAAGAACGCCATGCTGTGCTGGAGGTGGCGAAATCGAAAGTGAGTGCATTCGTTTCGCGGGCCGAGCGGGCGGTTGAACTTGCAAAGCAAAGGGTTTTGCGACAAGGGTCACTCGTCGACCGACGTAGAGGCCACCCAGGTGAGCCAAGCGCTTTAGCTCTCGGCCATTGTATGGCGGCGCGCCTCGTGTCCGCTGTAATGGGTTGCCGATAGCTTCACCACGAGGTTAACCTTCTGCCAGGTGGCGCGAAAGCCTCGTGTCCCATTGGGTCGATGAGCTGCGACAACCGACGCCGGCGCCGGAGATGCGGCGTCCGAGCGAAACACCGATGACGTCCGCTGCGAATCTGATCAGTGATGAACGACAACGAAAGGTCGTCTGAGAAGAGAGACGAGCGGACTTCGTATTCTACGACCGCAAGTGGTTGGCGTCAAGGCGCATCCACAATGCTGCGCCGATCGGCAGAAGCGATCTCGGGAGAGAGTGTACACAGAGACGCGTGCCCGAGAGATATACAAGTACACGCCCTGCCGCCTAGGTGCTGGAACAAAGGGGCGAGGCGATGGGTGACGAGGACCGTACAATGTAAGAGATATCCAGCGCGGCGCGTCCCGAGGTGGGTATTTTTACTTAATGTAGCCACCTATCTTTCACCTTATAACAAGATGCGGCAAGGAAGGAATAATCGAGGTGCTTTCAATGTACACCAGAAAAGAATTCCCATAGCGACAAAGCGCTGATGGCACGCGTCCTGTAGGTCAACAACCTCCGATTGTGGATTGTGTTTTAGATGCCGCACCACCTGGAGGTTTAACCAAACATCCCACGGTAATGGAGAACGCCTCGTCTATGAAAAAACCGTACGAAGCCCAATAGGGAAGTTTAGTCCGTTGGCTCTTCGTCGCCCCCCCGTGGGTCATCGTGGGGCCCAGAGCCAAGCGGGCAGTAAAAAGGGCGCGATTGGTAACCCGAATGAACGGGCTCGAAGTGGGATTGCGCTATAGATTTGTATCCAGCGTGGGACCGTTCACGAGAATCCGCCAGAAAGACGAACGGTAGAGTCGCTCGGCGGCGGGCCGTCGAATGGGACGAAGCCACCCAAATGACGTTCTCGCGGCGTCGATGCACAAAGGCTCGCAAGCGTCGTACTGCCTTGGGCTACGAGGTACTCCCAGTTATGTGTAGTATTGCTGCGCGCGCTATTATCTAACTATATTACTATCACGAGTCCCGCCCGGTCGTTAACGCTGTTTCGAGGGATTTTACCAGCATCCCATGACACTGTGGCATGCACTTTCGTGCCACCGCATATATATATATATGAACGTGTTCCGCGTTATCTTCATTGCAAAGACTTCGCATACGTAGTGCTATGTACGCCTGAATGCGTGCGTGTTGGCACCAGCACTTGGTCGTTGGGAGTGAGCTGCCATGTGAAAAAAATGATTTGGCTTACAGTATTCTTATTGTCTAGTAATGCCCGTTGAGATGAAAACTTGTATCTCCTATTGGAACACTCATGCAGACAATCAAATGCCTTTGAGGACTGAGGCGGTCCGTTGCTCTATGTGACGGTTCAAGATACGCTGTATTGTGTTTTAGTATTAAATACATATTTCAAGCCCACACGTGGCAAAGCGTTACACCAGCTGGCCACGGTGCAGACCGATCCATGATCAACCACTCCATTCTCTGACCACAATTGGTACCACGATGGACAATCTTGTCTTCGTGCGTCTGATATCTGATAACATCGACAATTCGAATCGTCCTCGGCACACACCATCATCAGGATGACGGCAAGGATCAAGCACGGAGGGGGTGCCGTCTCGTGATGGCGCCGGCACCGCGCTGGGGCCGAAAAGGCTACTACCGTCGTGTATGATGGGTTTCTTTCTACGCCGACAGATGCCAGCTCTATGAGCACCCGTGCTACAGTTTTGTCCGTACCGGTATATATACCATGTGCCGATATATAGGTGTGGTTGGCGCACGATGCGACTGCCCAAGTAGAGGCTCCCAAATTCACACATTTACATTTGATTACATACGTTTTTACACGCCAACCTTAAAAGTTGTAGTGGGTCTTGTTGGTGTACACAAAGTCCTGGAACTCGGCAGCGCAGAACGGGAAGCGCGGACCCGCCGGGCCGGGCGCGAACAAGGCCTTGCCCGTGTTGATCGTCACATAGATCGCCAGCGCCGACGTGACCAGGATCGAAAGAATCGCAAACGCCTTCTCGGGCAGCGACATGGTCTTGTAGAACGTCTTGAGATAGAAGATGATGGGCAAAATCATGCAGCAGAGTGCCGTGCAAGACGCGCCGACAAAATCCAAGAGGTCGCTAAACTTGTCCTTGAAGACGATCGCAATGACAACGCAGAGGACAACCATGACCGTACGAAGCACCGCCGCCTTGAGGTACGCACCCGGCGCCTTGTACGCATCGGCCGGGTCTGCCACGTGCACCGGGGCATCAGCCTTCTCAGCGTCGTCCTTGATTGGCGTCTCGAGGTCGTCATACGCAGCAGCGTCGGCGTCAAGCGTGAAGAGCTCCTTGTGCAGGCCGAGGACGAGGCGCTCGGCGATAAACATGGCCGGGAAGAGCACAAGCGCAAACGCAATCGTAATGTGGAGCTGCATGAAGAGGAACGAGAGGATGACGCCGCCGCGCGACGCTTCAAACCCGAGCTTGGTGCCCGTGATGGCAAAGAGGAGGTTGCCGGGAATCTGGCAGCCGACGACCGAGACGCCCGTGATCGAGATGATAAGGAAGAAGGTCGTGATGACGCCGAGCGTGACGGTAATGACACGCGGCATGCGCTCGGGCTGCGAGTGCTCGCGCTGGAGCGACGGAATGATGACGCCGGCGCCATACGCGAGCGCCAAGTTGCCAAAGACGGCCGTGACGCCGCTCACCGAGAGCTCGGGCGACGGCGGGGAAACGTTGGCAGGCATCGGTGTCATCTCGTCGACAAGAATGTAGAGCGCAATCACATCCGCAAGGATCGTACCGAGGGCGCCGGCAGCAGCGGTGCCGGCACCTTCCTTGAGTGTCGGGATGAGGCAGACGGGGAGGAGCGAGAGGCCCATGAGGGCGATCCACGTCGAGTCGGCGTACGAGTCGGGGAAGAGCACCGTGAGCAAAGTGCCGCCGAGGACGAGGAAGACAATCGGCACCATTGTGCAGACCAGCATGTGGGTGATGACGGTGACCCAGCGACCGGGCTTGCCAAAGACCCACTCGCCAATGTCACTTAGCGTCTGGACCTTCTTGGGCGCGACCATCATGACCTTGGAGATGCAGACCGAGGCGTAAATGTTGATGGAGGCCATGAACGCGAGTGCAATCGTCGCCCAGACGTAGCCGGCGCGGGCGTAGTTGCCCGGCATGCCGAGCGTGCCAATGCCATAGACGACGCAGAAGAGCGAGAAGCACATCTTCATGTCCTCCGTCGTCAGAAACGCCATCTTGTCGCGGACTCAAAGCAAGCAAAAGTGGAAATGAACTCGAAAAAGGAGCTATTAGACACGAGCTGCGTCGAGAGCCGAAAGCGAAGAGGGCAACCAGGTACTACTACTACGACCCGATCGTCGCTACACCGTGTTTGCGCCATACCTTGCTCGGCCACAAGCTGTGGGTACATGCCATTTGAACCTGGATAAAGCGACGTATAAACCCGTAGCAAGCTAGGCGACACCTTGGTGTTTGTATGCCGCGTCCTCGGACCGGTCACTGTAATGGGTGCTGCAGGTCCCCATAGCCTTCTCTTTCACCTGTGCAATCTACGGTCCACATCGCTTGACGCGCTCCTCAACACCAAGTCGAAATGGCAAATGCGGCCACTGCAAACGTACGCTGTTCTCAACCTCACGTATGCACAAGGGACACCGAGGTCGTTCGCACACTCAGACACCGATTCTCAGCCCAACAACCGAAATAGTCTGATCATACAAGCCTGTCGAGCGTCTACAACGGACCTAGCCGGTGCAAGTACTACTCACTGCAACCAGCGCAACCTGATTTGATAGAAGCACGTCAACGCTTCGTTCGCACTCGTACGACGTTGCGAGTGCGGTGTCTCTTTTGAAGAGCTCGTTGGGGATCCTTCCACAGCTCAATGCTTATCGTCGGTCTGCAGCAGGCGCGCCCCACCTCCGCTCCGTAACCTGCACATGCAGGATCAGGCTCATCGAGACCCCTATAACACGACCTCCTAGAAACCAAGCGCTTGTGCGAACCAGATTTCGGAACGAAGCGACCCTTGCCGTGCCATGGGTGCGTCGGAGCAACACTTGGTAGACAGCCGCGCTGCGTGCTAATCTCATGTTTGCGCAACGTGGTGGCGATTTCTGAGTAAGGTGACAGAGATCCGGACGCTTCGAGACATCCCACAGTGTCGGATCGTTGATGCTGAAGTGGGTGTGCGAGTAATGTCGTCCAAACAGAGCACCAGGTTTGCATCGGTCGTTTGCTCTCAGAAAGGCCATATCTCGTCTGCATACTTGACGCTTGTTGCATGCGGCTTTGTGCTTCAAGCCACGTGATCAGTCCATCGACCTCAGCGTCGATCGAGGCGCGCGACGCATCGTCTCGGACCAAGCGTTAGGATGGAAGAAGCGCTGCATGGGTGCCGGCGACACAGAACATCGCGACCAGAATGCAGCTGCGACACGAATGGGTGATGGATGCGGCTCCCCAAGCTCAAGCAGGAGACGAAGAAGGACCAAGCAATCATGATTTGCGTTCTGGGTGCAAGGCTCTGGATCTATCCACCTTCGCGGGCTTCAACCTTGGCAGTGCACTGCCAGCGGGTAGCTAGCGCGGTTGCACACGGGCCACTACTGTATTTCATGCAGCCAACTCGGTGTCATGCAAACACTCGGTAAATAGTGTCGAGAAGGGTACCGTGCCACGGCTATCCTGTACAGTGTGTGACCTGGGAAACCAGCATCGCGGTTTGGATTACCTACAGTGTAGTCTTTTGCTTGGTGTTGAAGGGACGCGCCGCAAACCTCGCTCGGTTCGTTGGACGAGCCTTTCTTGTCCGGTCATTGGCCTCGCTGGTGTAGTTGAAGACCACGCTTTTAAGAGCTGGAATGCGAGTTTGGAAGGATCTTTCCAAAGATTTGTGCTGGAATTGCGATCGGCGGCCACGTGCCATTTCTGAGCAAGCGTTGCGGACGCCCATGTGCATATCGTACATTGGTTGTCGTACCATTTTATTTGTTGTAAGTAAAGACTTTGTCATGTACGGGGCAGAGTGTGAATGGACGTTGTACGGTTCCCACGAAAACCCAGCAAAAAACTGGTCATCTTGGCGTCGACGTAGCATTATTCTTCCCGCGATTCTAGCCGATGGTTCTTTAGGAAATTGAACTTCATGGAAATCCTTGCACCGCCCAGCATACTTGACATCACATGGCCGTGACGAGGAGAAACGACCAATCATATCGCGTTCATTTCTGATCAGGTGCTCAGTTTGCACTTTGGCGCGACATGATTGGTTCAAATGCGAGGAATAGCGCCAGAAAGGCGAATCACGTGGCACACCAGGTGGACCGTTTGGATCTTGCACCTCGCCGATACTAAATGTGTGCTCAGAACACTCCGCGTGATCGCTTTCACATCGGCCACTGTTCAAACGATCATTTTACAATTTGCTTTGCGCCACCAACTACCATCATGGGCAAGCCATTCCTTACGTGGGAAGACGCCAAGATGTGCTTCTCGCTCTTCTGCGTCGTCTACGGCATCGGTACGCTTGGCATGCCGGGCAACTACGCCCGCGCTGGCTACTTCTGGGCGACCCTCGCGCTCGTCTTCATGGCGACCGTCAACGTCTACGCCACCGTCTGCATGAGCAAGGTCATGCTCGTTGCGCCCAAGACTGTCAAGACCTTTGGCGACATGGGCGAGTGGTGCATGGGTACGTTCGGCCGCTGGATTGCCGTCATCTCTCAAATGCTTGTCTGCGTCATGGTGCCGATTGTCTTCCTCGTCCTCGGCGGCACCTTGCTCACGGTGCTCTTCCCCGAATCGTACGCCGACTCAACGTGGATTATCCTCATGGGCCTTTCGCTCCTCCCCATCTGCCTCATCCCCAACCTCAAGGAAGGTGCCGGTGTGGCCGCGGCCGGTGCGCTCGGCACGATCCTTGCCGATGGTATTGCACTCTACCTCCTCGTCTCCAACATGCACGGCCCGTCGGCTGGCCTCTCGACGCCGTCGCCGGAGCTCACGTTTTCGGGCGTCACGGCCGTCTTTGGCAACCTCTCGCTTGCGTACGGTGCTGGCGTCGTCATCCCGTCGCTCCAGCGCGAACACAGCGACCCGACGCGCATGCCCCGCGTCATCACGGTGACGCTCGTCCTCGTCTCGGTGCTCTTCCTTGTCATTTCGATTACGGGCGTCTCGACCGTCGGCTGCCAAATCCCCGGCAACCTCCTCTTTGCCATCACCGGCACCAAGCTCGGGTTCGAAGCGTCGCCCGGTGGCATCATTTTGGCCTTCCTCTTCATGCAGATCCACATCACGGTCGCCTTTGCGCTCATTCTGTTCCCGGCCATGTTCATCGCCGAGCGCCTCGTCCTCGGCCTGCACAAAACGCGTTTGCCCTTGCGCCCGCGGACGAAGCGGCCAAGGATGCCATGTACGCGTCGCTCGAGACGCCGTCGGCGGACGCCAAGGTCCACGTCGAGACGAACCACGTCGACGATGAAGTCGTTGCGGCCTACGCCGCCCCGGGCTCGTACCTCAAGGCCTGCGTCCTCCGCACGGTCATGGTCGTGGTCATGGTCATTATTGCCATCATCTGGAAGGACCACTTCAGCGACCTCTTGGACTTTGTCGGTGCCTCCTCGACGGCGCTCAGCTGCATGATTTTGCCGATTGTCTTTTACCTCAAGACGTTCCGCACGACGCTCGGCGTGCCCGAGAAGGCGTTTGCGATCCTCTGCGTCCTCGTCACGTCGGCCCTCGCCGTCTATGTGACCTACACGACGGGCAAGAACCTCTTTGCGCCGTCGGCGGGCGACTCGTCGATCAAGTTCCCGTACTGCCCGGCCGAGTACCAAAAGATGGTCTACACCAACGCGACGTACTACAAGCACTAAGTCGTCGTCTGCCTTCCTTTGTAAGTATAAACTCTTGTTGAATGAAAACACGATTGCGTCCTAGAGTTGTCTGATGGCTGTTTTGCGCCTTTCGATACGAATAGATATCAGCGTGCTCTCGACCTAAGTCTCACCAAGCTCACACTACATGTAGTACTGAGATCGTTGGTGTCCCTCGACGACCTCGAGGATTTGCCTCGGTACCTCAAGATGTAGCAGTATTGGAAGGACCGTACTGAGATTATCGCCGTGGGCCTCACTCGGAGCTGCAAGTACCACTCGAGCCTCGCGCCAGTGCAGTCGCAGCCCAGCGAGCGAGTGAAGTACTAGTAGAAGTAGATGCCGAATCTACGTCTATGACGAAGGCTTATTGTATGAAGAAGCGCGAAATACGATACTATGTTTGTACATCGAAAGAGGCCAGCGTGATCCCAGCCAGCAATGACTTTGTTCCTTGGCACAGGCAGAGACGCAAAGACTGACCCTTTGGACTCATGCAACGCACTTATGCACGCCACTGACGGTGACTCTCGCGTAGCCATAATCTGTGCGACCTTTGAAACGCTGTTTGTGCAGCATTTAAATATTCTGTTTTGCGACCTTTGAAACGCTGTTTGTGCAGCATTTAAATATTCGATCCATCGTCCACGACCTCCTTTCTATCGTAAGCAGTTGACCGATCGATCCATCGTCCACGACCCCCTTTCGATCGTCAACAGACACTGCCAGCAGCTCGCACACGTTCAGCAAGCACATCAATGTCCACCGAGTTTCGAATATACACACACTACATTTGATTTTACGTGAACAAAACACAGGCGATCACCGGACGCGTCTAGAGCTTCTTGCCGCTGTAGTACGATCACCGGACGCGTCTAGAGCTTCTTGCCGCTGTAGTACGTCGTGTTGGTGTAGACCATTTGCTGGTACTCGGCCGGGCAGTACGGGAACTTGATCGCCGGGTTGGCCTGGCCGGGCGCAAAGAGGTGCTTGCCCGTCGTGTACGACACATAGACGGCAAGCGCCGACGTGACGAGGACGCAGAAGATCGCAAACGCCTTCTCGGGCTTGGACAGCGTCGCGTGGAACGTCTTGAGGTAAAAGACGATCGGCAAAATCATGCAGCTCGTCGACGTCGACGACGCACCGACAAAGTCGACCAGGTCCGTAAAGTTGTCCTTCCACAGAAGCGCCACGACCACCATGATGGCGACAACGACCGTGCGCAAAATGCACACCTTGAGGTACGCGCCCGGCGCGTTGTAGGCGGCGGCGCTGCCCGAGTCGTGCTCGGCCGTCGCATCGTGGACCTTGGCGACGTCAGCAGTGTTGGTCTCGTTCGGGGTCTCGGCGATGGCGAAACCGGGCTCCTTGGCTTCTTCGTCAACGACATCCGCGAGCGCAAACGCCGACTTGTGCATGCCGAGGATGATGCGCTCCATGATGAAGAGCGCCGGGTACAGAATCAACGAGAACGCGATCGTGATGTGGAGCTGCATGAAGAGGAACGCGAGGATGACGCCGCCGCGCGACGCCTTGAAGCCGAGCTTGTCACCGTTGACGGCAAAGAGGAGGTTGCCGGGGATCTGGCAGCCGACCGCCGACACACCCGTAATGGCGAGGATCATGAAGAGCACCGAGATCGAGACCAGCGTCACGACAATCACGCGCGGCATGCGCGTCGGGTCGCTGTGCTCGCGCTGGAGCGCAGGAATGACGACACCGGCGCCGTACGCAAGCGCGAGGTTGCCAAAGACGGCCGTGACACCCGAGAACGAAAGTTCGGGCGACGGCGTCGAGAGGTTCTTGGCTTCCGGCGTCGACATGTTGTCGATGAGCATGTAGATGGCAATGGCATCGGCAAGGATCGTACCGATGGCACCGGCCGCGGCCGCGCCAGCACCTTCCTTGAGGTTCGGGATGAGGCACACCGGGAGAAGCGAGATGGCCATGAGCACGATCCACGTCGAGTCCGGGTACGAGTCGGGGAAGAGCACGGTGAGGAGCGAGCCGCCGAGGACGAGGAACGCAATCGGCACGAGAAGGCACACGGCCATTTGCGAAATCACGGCCATCCAGCGACCGAGGCCGCCCATGCACCACTCGCCCATGTCACCAAACGTCTTGACGTTCTTGGGCGCCACCATCATGACCTTGGAGATGCACACCGTCGCGTACGTGTTGACGGTCGCCATGAAAATGAGCGCGATCGTCGCCCAGAGGTAGCCGGCGCGGGCGTAGTTGCCCGGCATACCAAGCGTGCCAATGCCGTAGACGACGCAGAAGAGCGAGAAGCACATCTTCATGTCTTCGCCAGTGAGGAACGCCATCCTGAGCTTGATCAAAGCGCGGCGAAATGGAAAATGATCAGACTGCTGACGCCGGCGTGCCGAGGACGTCTGAGTCGTTGCGGGCAAGCCGTGCCACGTGGTGGCGCGGATGTTTTGGTCATATCGTGGGCATGCACCCGGATTCGGCCAATCCGTGGGCGACATTGGAGGTAGCACCTATCCCTGCCGACTTGTGATTGGCGGCATCACCTTTTCACGGCGCAAATTGAAGTTGACCACATGCAGATACCACATGCCAAGTCACTTGTAGAAGCCAGCGGTGAATCAAGTTCGCCCGATCTTTGGCGCAGCGGTGCTTTGCAGGCTCTTGAGTACGGGTACAAGAACAAGTAGAGCGATCTACGGCACCGCAGATATTGTGCCTCCTCCACGTTTGAAGATAAAGGGTACCAGTACAGAGTAGCTACCTGGGTCTGCAGCCGCAGGCTCTCACGCAGAAAGAACTGTGTCCTATGATGTCGCCACTACTCACCCCTTAATGACAAACTAGTTCCTGTAGACGCTGGTATTGATCAATCATTTGCCCGTAATTTCGCTGTCGGTTTGTTTTGCCAAGGGATCTGCTGACGTAGCATTTGCATGGGCATCAAGGTCGTCACAGTGGTTTTACTTCGCTTGCTGAAGACGACCTTTGGATCTGCCATGATAATGACGACATGGTTTGATGTGGTCGTGCCATCGATGCAAAGAGACGTCGCGGAGCGTTAGCAAACGGCATTCGACGTATACTAGTTTCGGTGAGCGAGGTTAAAATCGAGAGTTGGTCGGATGAACCGATACGATGAATGAAAAAGCAACGGATCAGATTGCTACATTTATGTGGAAGACTTCAAAATTAGTGGTTTCTTTTTCTGTCGCATGATATAGGGCTGCGTAGCAATCTGGGGCATGTAGGTTATTGTATAATCGCAGGTGGCCGGCTAATCGGCCCATGTAAACGCTTCGTGACCCTATCGAGCCAACCTCGGAGGGGGAAGATTGCATGTGGAGGTACGAATCAAATCAGCCAGCATGGATCCTGCAAACTTCTCTAGCACGCTCGATAGTTGATGCTTTAAACGGGTTTGTTGGCTATTAGGTCGTGTTTGGTGCGACGTATTGTTCTTTTAGATCCAAGGCCTGCACAGATTTAGTGGTGGTTTGCTATGTAAACATCAGCAAAAGTCCGATTGATGCTTGTAAGACACCTGTTTCGTTACTGACATATTTTGATCAGAAAAGTCCGTTGTCGTCGCACCTCTGACGACTACGCCACTTGCTAGGACAAGCTTCAACAAATACACGGACAAGAATGTCGTGTGTTGCACCGTGATGGCAAACTCAGCACATTGATAGGTCACCGGATCTACAGCCGTGCCTCTATATAATTGCATTACTGTCCTGCATACCGGCATAGTGTATAGAGGAGAGCGAAATACCCTGGTGGCACCCATTTTCAGATCCTTCCATTTGTTCGAAGCGAATTTATCGAAGGAAAACAGGACCGTGGGTACATCCTTGCATCTATAGTCGAGTATATTCGATCGTTCGAACGATACTCGACGATCAAAATCAATATTGGTCAATCAGACGTCTACAAGTTTCTGGGAAGGAGATTCTTGGAGTAATGCTGCGTTTTCAGATTGTTGAATGATTGAAACAAAAACAGAGTCACCAGACGAATCATGCTTGGGCCTTTCCGCTTTAAAGTGCAGCAAGAAACAGTGCACACAAATCACCTTTGGTCCATAAATCGGGCCAAGATGCTTCGGCGAAACTGCATATGGTCAACTTCAATTTGCGCCGTGAAAAGGTGATGCCGCCAATCACAAGTCGGCAGGGATAGGTGCTACCTCCAATGTCGCCCACTGATTGGCCGAATCCGGGTGCATACCCACGATATGACCAAAACATCCGCGCCACCATGTGGCACGGCTTGCCCGCAACGACTCAGACGTCCTCGGCACGCCGGCGTCAGCAGTCTGATCATTTTCCATTTCGCCGCGCTTCGATCAAGCTCAGGATGGCATTCCTCACTGGCGAAGACATGAAGATGTGCTTCTCGCTCTTCTGCGTCGTCTACGGCATTGGCACGCTGGGCATGCCGGGCAACTACGCCCGCGCCGGCTACCTCTGGGCGACGATCGCGCTCATTTTCATGGCGACCGTCAACACGTACGCGACGGTGTGCATCTCCAAGGTCATGATGGTGGCGCCCAAGAACGTCAAAACGTTTGGTGACATGGGCGAGTGGTGCATGGGCGGCCTCGGTCGCTGGATGGCCGTGATTTCGCAAATGGCCGTGTGCATCCTCGTGCCGATTGCGTTCCTCGTCCTCGGCGGCTCGCTCCTCACCGTGCTCTTCCCCGACTCGTACCCGGACTCGACGTGGATCGTGCTCATGGCCATCTCGCTCCTCCCGGTGTGCCTCATCCCGAACCTCAAGGAAGGTGCCGGTGCGGCCGCGGCCGGTGCCATCGGTACGATCCTTGCCGACGCCATTGCCGTCTACATGCTCATCGACAACATGTCGACGCCGGAAGCCAAGAACCTCTCGACGCCGTCGCCCGAACTTTCGTTCTCGGGTGTCACGGCCGTCTTTGGCAACCTCGCGCTTGCGTACGGCGCCGGTGTCGTCATTCCTGCGCTCCAGCGCGAGCACAGCGAC
>NW_012156433.1:261443-262024 GCF_000151545.1 Saprolegnia parasitica CBS 223.65
CTGCATGATTTTGCCGATCGTCTTTTACCTCAAGACGTTCCACGCGACGCTGTCCAAGCCCGAGAAGGCGTTTGCGATCTTCTGCGTCCTCGTCACGTCGGCGCTTGCCGTCTATGTGTCGTACACGACGGGCAAGCACCTCTTTGCGCCCGGCCAGGCCAACCCGTCGATCAAGTTCCCGTACTGCCCGGCCGAGTACCAGCAAATGGTCTACACCAACACGACGTACTACAGCGGCAAGAGCCTCTAGACGCGTCCGGTGACCGCCTGTGTTTTCTCATGTGCAAGTAAAACCAAATGTATCGTGTGTATATTCGAAACTCTGGTGTTGGGATGATTTTCACAAAGCGGTTTGGTTGAAGCCTGCCGAGCGAGCGACTAGGACACCTTGATACGAATCCCAACGTACCAGTAGCCTGAGTGTGCGAGCTGTTGGCAGTGTCCGTTGACTGTATAAACGATCGAAAGGAGGTCGTGGACGACGGATCGATCGGTCAACTGCTTGTTTTCAAACAGCGGTCTACATTTCGTTTCAAGCAGACTATTGAAATGCTGCACAAACAGCGTTTCAAAAGGTCACA
>NW_012156433.1:262124-270754 GCF_000151545.1 Saprolegnia parasitica CBS 223.65
GCAACAACCGTACAGTGTGAGCTTGATGAGACTTGGGATTCGGGCGCCGCTGGCATCTTGGTCGTATGTGTCTCGAAAGGCGCAAACAGCCATCAGACAACTTTAGGACGCAACAGTGTTTCATTCAACAAGAGTTTATACTTACAAAGGGAGACAGACGACGACTTAGTGCTTGTAGTATGTCGTGTTGGTGTAGACCATCTTTTGGTACTCGGCCGGGCAGTACGGGAACTGGATCGACGAGTCGCCCGCCGACGGCGCAAAGAGGTTCTTGCCCGTCGTGTAGGTCACATAGACGGCGAGGGCCGACGTGACGAGGACGCAGAGGATCGCAAACGCCTTCTCGGGCACGCCGAGCGTCGTGCGGAACGTCTTGAGGTAAAAGACGATCGGCAAAATCATGCAGCTGAGCGCCGTCGAGGAGGCACCGACAAAGTCCAAGAGGTCGCTGAAGTGGTCCTTCCAGATGGTGGCAATGATGACCATGACCACGACCATGACCGTGCGGAGGACGCAGGCCTTGAGGTACGAGCCCGGGGCGGCGTACGCCGCAACGACTTTATCGTCGTGGATGGAGTCGTTCACGATAAGATCGAGGCGCAGAGCAAACGAGCTCAAGCCATTTTTAATTGGTAGTGTTAGTCGAATAACTAACCCGCCTCGCCCACCACCGGCATGGCGGACATCAACACAGTTTTCGCCCCCAAGTAGTTCGGTCTTGATTGAGATGAGGAAGTATTTTCGTGCAATGAATTGTACGCCGTGTCGATGGTCATTATCCTGTTTCTAAACAGCAGCTTTAATTTTGTTTTAACCAGGATCTTTCATTCGCGAGAAATGCTGCTTGGAAACAGTGTTTTTACCAGTGTTGGCTGCAGTGCAACCAAAGCGTCTGTTTATCTTGCCGTGCAACGACACGAGACTGTCCGTCAACACCAACGTGAGGTGACAAGTGTGTCGGTCCTTGCGTCCAACAGCGACAATGTGCGCGTGGGGTTGGCGCGGCGACTGTGCGACGTGGTATAAGCGGCTATAGCTGCGCTACGCCACAGGCGCAACGTCGTAGCATCACCTTCTATGCCGGGCAGCCAGCCGGTTTCGGGCCCCACTGCAAGTGTCTCGCCCAGTCCGAAGGGCCAGTCCTTCTCGCCTCCGCATGTGTGCGACACGACTTGTCGCACCAGTTGCGCCGACGCGGTCGGTCCATCGTTCGCTTCCGTGTCGTTCGTTCTCTCTCGTCCGTATCGGCAACAGCAACGGCATTACCCTCGGTCGATGGCGTAGACCGTGTCTGTGTTTGGACGCTTGCTCGAAATTGCCCTAGCATCTTTGGCCTCCAAACGACAGTTTTCTCGACTTGAAGAAGCGATGATTGCCCTTTGGTAGTCATACTGACAACCAACAAGATATGATCGACGACGTGATCCATCGAGTACCAAGGCATTTGTCGTACGCAAGAATATAATTAGATTAAGTGACACCATACTACACTAGAAGAACGAACCGAGAGACGCCTCAAAACTTGTAGTGGGTCCGGTTCGTGTAGACGTAGTGCTGGTACTTTTCAGGGCAGAACGGGAACGTGATGGCCGACTCGGTCGGCGAGAAGAGCGCAATACCCGTCTTGATCGACACATACACGGCGAGCACCGTCGTCACGAGCATCGAGAAGATCGCAAAGCACTTTTCGGCCTTGGAGAGCGTCGGCCAAAACGTCTTGAGGTAAAACGCGATCGGCAAAATCATGCAGCACGTCGCTGTTGCCGACGCACCGATAAAGTCCAAGAGGTCGCCAAACTTGTCCTTGAAAGCGATCGCAACCACAACGCAGAGCGCAACCATGATGGTGCGGAGAACCGCGGCCTTGGCGTAGGCACCCGGCGCCTTGTACGCGTCCGCGGGGTCGTCGTGGTGCGCAATGAGCTCGGTCGTCGTGTCCTTGGGCGTCTCGAGGTCAATGACATCGGCGGCTTCCTTGGCCACCGGGCTGTTCTTGTGCAGGCCCAAGACAATGCGCTCGGCCATGAACATGGCCGGGAAGAGCACGAGTGCAAAGGCAATCACAATGTGGAGGTGCATGAAGAGGAAGGCAAGGATGACACCGCCACGCGACGCAGTAAAGCCGAGCTTGGAGCCCGTGATGGCAAAGAGGAGGTTGCCGGGAATCTGGCAGCCGACCTTGAAGACACCGAGGACCGAGACGACGAGGAAGCAAAACGAGACAAGCACCAAGGTGACCGTGATCACGCGCGGCATGCGCTCGGGCTGCGAGTGCTCGCGCTGGAGCGACGGGATGATGATGCCAGCCGCATACGCAAGGGCCAAGCTGCCAAAGACGGTCGCGACACCACTGAGCGAGAGCTCGGGCGACGGCGGCGAGACTTCGTCCGGAATCTCAATGTTGCTGACCAAGATGTAGATGGCGATCGCATCGGCGAAAAGCACACCAAGCGCACCGGCGGTGGCCGTGCCCGCGCTTTCCTTGAGCGTCGGGACGAGGCAGACGGGGAGGAGCGAGAGACCCATGAGAATGATCCACGTCGTATCTTCGTACGAGTCCGGAAACAAGACCGTGAGGATTGTGCCACCCAGCACGAGGAACATGATGGGGGCCATCGTGCACACGAGCATGTGCGAAATGTTGATCGCGATGCGACCTGGGGTGCCAAAGACCCAGCCACCAATGTCGCCGAGCGTCTTGCAATCCTTGGGCGCGACGAGCATGACCTTGGAGATGCAAACCGAAGCGTAAATGTTGATGGACGCCATGAAGACGAGCGCGATGGTTGCCCAGGCGTAGCCAGCACGGGCGTAGTTGCCCGGCATCGAGAGGGTGCCGATACCACAGACGACGCAGAAGAGCGAGAAGCCCATCTTGGTGTCTTCGATCGTAAAAAAGGGATCCTTGGCCATGGTAATACTTGGTAGTGTGCTGGTGTTGCTGCAAGCCGCCAAATTGAATTGTGTTGCTTTGGTCGGCGAGTGGTTCGGCCGCACAACCCATCAGGTGGTGGATCGTTGTGTATGGCACCTAGTGCGACAGTTTCGACCTTTCTCGCGTCGACCAATCGGCGCCGACCTAATCGGGTAAACTTGTCCTCGAAGCACTAGAGATACCGCTGCTATTGCGCAATGGGCGCGAAGCGCTGATTGGATGCGTGTTCGGCGCCGCCACGTGGCGCGTAGAAACCGCGTCGTGTCGATCCGTATTTTATTCCGGTCGGGTGGTCCCATACAAAAAGCGAGTTGTTTGTGAGAAGGTCAACCCGCCGCACCACGGAGACGCAGCCCTCGACGCCTTCAAGCAACCCAAATGGGTTGGTAAACGTGGGAACGAGACGCACAGCAAAAAGTGTAGTAGCTCGTGCCGTGGTCGATCCTTTGTATTCGCGGCCAGGCAAGAGTGGTAGAGGCGCCAATCCGCGATACTCGACATTGAGCTACTCGCAAGGTACTCGCCCTGGGACGCCGTGTATGTGGTAAAAGTGGGCACTTGGTGTTCGCATTCCGTCTGGAGCGAGGCGGTGAGGCAGCGTCCGCGCTGAAGCAGCGTCCGTGACATCCAAGACGCGTGCTTTTGAATTCAACGCGTGCTTCATGTTGGCCGCTTGCATTGACGCATCTTGGCTGCGACCGTCACGAGAGACAGCGATCTTAGTAGAACGTAGACAGACAGCCACATCACGGCGACAGGCGCTGAAGACGACGTCGTCGGGCCTGATTCGAGGCGTATGCCGGAAGGACACAGCACATGGAGTGTTATAACTTCTGAGCACGCGCCATAGCGTTGATGACAAACCGTCACCATCCGGTAAAGACCCGCGCGGGTTTGCGCAATTCCGCGATGCGCAACCACGCCGGCTGGCCCCGCATCCGGATAATGGTCGCGTGTCAACTCATCGCTTCTTGATGCTCTCGTTGCAGTCGCTGGTGGTTCGCAGTGCTAATAACTTGCTATGCTTTTATAACAAATTCAGTTGGTCCTTCGACACTCGCGCCTTTTCCTCTATCGATACCTCTATCGCTTAGGTCAAATCGTCCGCGATGATTACATCACGGCAACATGTCAAAGTGACGAACGTGCTTTCAAACGGCAAAAGGTCATGCATCTCATAGCCGAATACCTTGAAGCGCATCAGTCTACAACAGCATGCATCCGTGGCACACCATATTTATCACCCTTCTGTTGACAAGACCAGCGCCGAGGAATGCACAATTCTGTCGTGTCCGACCAGCTCGATTGCGCATTCGTTCACTTCAACTCGTCCATTCGTGGCACTAATGACCGCACGAAAATATCGACAAGCATGGCTTCTCTCTGATATCTCAGTAGACACAGGAACGTTCTACCCCTTCTGCGGCAGCAATAACGCCACACGCATGTGACCAGACACCATTCTCGTCAGAAAGGAGCAGCATGGATTCAGAATACAAGTGTCATGACAACGAGTCTCGTCTTGGGTGCTTCTAGTCGACTTGATATCGATCTGGGTCCAAGATGGACGGCGACGCTTATCGCGTCGGTCAGGGTCGGTCGCGTCCTCCAGGCCACCAGCTCAGGCCACCATGCTTCCTCGTCTCGGCGTTATATTTTCGGTATGAAAAAACGGCGATAGCTGCGCTTGCTACTCTATCATGACCCCGGAGCAATCCAAGTACAGTGAAAAGGGACTCACATATCGAATGACAAATTACAAATAGAGCTAGTAGTGGGTTATAAATGATGCTATCTAAAACTTGTAGTGGGTCCGGTTCGTGTAGACAACCTGCTGGTACTCGGCGGGGCAGAACGGAAACACCGTCGCCGACTCGGTCGGTGAGAAGAGCGCAATACCCGTCTTGATCGACACATAGATCGCAAGCGCCGTCGTCACAATCATCGACAGGACGGCAAAACACTTCTCGGCCTTGGAGAGTTTGACCCAAAACGTCTTGAGGTAAAACGCGATCGGCAAAATCATGCAGCACGTCGACGTCGCCGATGCACCGATGAAATCCAAGAGGTCCCCAAACTTGTCCTTGAACACGATCGCAATCACAACGCAGATCGCAACCATGATGGTGCGGAGAACCGCTGCCTTGGCGTAGGCACCCGGCGCCTTGTACGCCGCCGACGGGTCATCATGCTGGAGGAGGTCGGCGCTGAGGTCCTTGGGCGTCTCGAGGTCGATCGCGTCGACGTCTTTCGCGCATCCTTCTTGTTTGTGGAGGCCAAGGACGACGCGCTCGGCCATGAACATGGCCGGGAAGAGCACGAGTGCAAAGGCAATCACAATGTGAAGATGCATGAAGAGGAACGCGAGGATGACACCGCCGCGCGACGCCGTGAAGCCGAGCTTGGAGCCGGTGATGGCAAAGAGGAGGTTGCCGGGGATCTGGCAGCCGACCTTGAAGACACCGAGGACCGAGACGACGAGAAAGCAAAACGAGACCAGCACCAAGGTGACCGTGATGACGCGCGGCATGCGTTCGGGCTGCGAGTGCTCGCGCTGGAGCGACGGGATGATGATGCCAGCACCGTACGACAGCGCCAAACTACCAAAGACGGTCGCGACACCGCTGAGCGAGATGTCGGGCGACGGCGGCGAGACACCTTCCGGGATCTCGATGCTGCTCAGCAAAAAGTAAATGGCAATCGCGTCCGAGAAGACGACACCGAGCGCACCGGCGGTGGCCGTGCCCGCACTTTCCTTGAGCGTCGGGACGAGGCAGACGGGGAGGAGCGAGAGACCCATGAGAATGATCCAGACCGAGTCCGAGTACGAGTCCGGAAACAAGACCGTGAGGATCGTGCCGCCGAGGACGAGGTACATGATGGGCGCCATCGTGCACACGAGCATGTGCGAAATGTTGATCGCCACACGACCAGGGGTGCCAAAGACCCAGCCACCAATGTCACCGAGCGTCTTGCAGTTCTTGGGGGCCGCCAGCATGACCTTGGAGATGCAGACCGAGGCGTAAATATTGATGGCCGCCATGAAGACGAGCGCGATGGTTGCCCAGGCGTAGCCAGCACGGGCGTAGTTGCCCGGCATCGAGAGGGTGCCGATACCGCAGACAACGCAGAAGATGGAGAAGGCCATCTTGAAGTCTTCAATCGTAAAGAAAGGGTCCTTGGCCATGATGATGCAATTGAACGGTAGCCGCTAGTTGTGGTGGGGCAGAGGAAGCAAAATGCGTAGTGAGGTTTAGAAACCGCACTCGACGTGGTGCTCTGTCCACGTTGTGCTCTGATGCGACTAGAGATCGCGGCAGGTTTGCGCAATGCTCTTCTCGTGTGCTGATTGGCGGAAAAGCGGTGGCGCCGTCGCGACAAAGCGATTGCTCAATCACAAAATGGGTGTACTCTCCGATTTTGTCGAGTGTAGGCGGCGCAAAGGTGTCGAAATCGGCTCAGGATGAGACGCAGGACAATATCTGGTGATCGTCTGAGCGTCCGTCACAGTTTCAGATCGGACCACATACAGCTCCGTCGCATTCTCAGAATTTGTGACCTGTGGCGGTCTTCGTCGTTTTCTCGAGCCACACCAGTAGCTACGAACCCACGTGGACGTTGGAAACATACGTTGGCGCATCTTTAGATCCTTGTGCAATCGAGCGCACTTTTGGTGCAGCTCGTCAGACTGATTGCGCAACGGGTAAATTTCATTCTAAACTAGTATGTCCTATAGTAGAGACCAGTTGAAGCAGTTCAAATTGAATTGGACTCACTTCCACAATACTAACGTTAGTCGAAACAAGTGTGGCTGAACAGTTCACCAACACAATACGCTCCTCGCACAGCATGAGTGGCCGCACCGGCACCTTGTCCCGCGGATCGCACTCCCGTTTCGATCTGCCTAATAGATCACGTCCCTCAACCCAACCGAATGTACATAACGAAGAAAGTCCGTCATTTTTAGCGTAGAATTGTGTTTTTATAACAGACGGCCCACTTAACAGCAAGCAAACTCTGCGTTATAATTAACCAGGCAGCAAGGTTACCCCGTCTGCGGCGCTTCCGAGACGTACGACCACCTTCTGCGAATTTGTCACCGCGGTCTGGGCCGTCTTTCGGCCGCTCGTCGACGCGCTGGAGCGCTGCTCGTGCTCTTGTTTGAACCGATAGTGATGGCCCAACGCTATCAACAACGCGCGGTCGCCATGATGAGGCCGATTCTACGCGCTTGCGTGCTCCACACCGTCGGGCTCGCCCGCAACGACCGAGTCTTCCTTCCCGAGGCGCCCGTCGTGACGCCCGAAGCGGCCGCCACTCGTGCCGCGTTCTTGACCAAACTGCACCTTCAACATTTGCTGCTGAATTTCCAAGCGCTGTGTCTGTTCCAAATGATGAACGTCCTGCACCATGACGCCTGGCTTCGCGACCACCTCGACCGGCTTGCGCCATCCATTCGCCTCGTCTTCGTGACGGCTAAGCCTCGCTGCTGCCGTCAGTCACAACACGCTCCGAGTCGAAAGTGCTCCAAAAACAGCTCAGCGTAAATTATATCTAAATAGACTCACTTCATCAAAAGGCAACGTGATCAACTAGGCAGCGACACTAGGCTATGTAGGGAGACAAAGGCCAACGTTCGTGACCAGACAGACCTTTGTCCAGTGCAGCCCTAGAGTTCCGCAAGCAGTAGGCAAGGACTCAGTTGTTATAACTATATTTCAAATAGACAGGCGAAGCGATACCTCTTTCTCGCCGTCGACGACACCTAGAAGATGCAAATGACGTGGCAGCTCCACAGGTGGGAGTGGCACTTGGGAATTCCGATTAAGTGCGCCTTTTGGTTAGCTGGCCTATCAGCTTTCGTTGCCTCCCGCACACCGCGATACTAGCGTGACACCGTCCTCGTCGCATCCACTCATGGATGCCCTCTGCCATCGCCCAAGCCCGTGCGAACGGATACGAGATGCCCAGGCATGGACGAACGCTGTCATCGAGTAGCATGTCGCCGGGGCTATTGAAACCTCGGAGCTTTCAATGCTCTCTTCTACACTTCTGTTGTTCGTCGTGCACTGAGCTGAGTAGTTCTTCCACTCGTTAGTTTCGCACCGGGAGTAGTGGTACTTTGACTGACGTCAAATTCGATCTGATTCAATTCAGACGCGTGATCGAGCCCGACCGCAGCCTGCGGCACTTTTCCCGCAAACGCAGCTATGAGTTTCGGCACTGAAAGCTCAAGAAGCAGCACAAGGCGATTCTGTTTGTGGACGAAGCGCACTCGTTTGGCACGATGGGCCAGACGGGCAAGGGCATGTGCGAGTACTTTGACGTGCCGACCACCGACGTCGACGTGCGCATGGGTACGATGAGCAAGGCGCTCGGGTCTGTGGGCGGCTTCATCCTCGCGGCCAAGACCGTGGTCGACTACCTCAAGTACTCTGCGGGCGGCTTTGTCTACTCGGTGGACCTCGGTCTGGCCAACGCCGGCGCGGCGCTCAAAGCCGTGCAGCTCATGGGCGACGAGCCGCAGCGGTCGGTGCGTCTCCAGGAACTCAGTGCGTTCTTTTACGACGCGTGCGTGGCGGCCAAGCTCGACGTGGGCACCAACGTCCGTGGCGCGTGCGTGGTCGTCGTGTACATTGGTGGGACGGTCGAGACGGTGCGTCTCTCGATGCGGCTGAGCGACGAAGAGAAGATC
>NW_012156433.1:270854-271500 GCF_000151545.1 Saprolegnia parasitica CBS 223.65
CAAGTGTCGGCTGCGCTTCTTCATCTCGTACTTGCACACGGAAGCCGACCTTAGTCGCACGGTCGAATCGCTTGTCCGCATCATGGGCAGTCTGCGCACGGAGCCCGTTGCTGTCGAGGCCAAGGTCGTGGAAGAAGTCGATGCGTAAAAGCAATGTAATTTAGTAGGATATATTTTAAATAGGACTATATTTGATCCAGTTACACTCTGCACAAACAAACGACGACTGTGAATCGAGTTCAAGGCTCGTAGAGCTTTTGTGACGTTTCTTAACGCTCCCGCAAAGTCATGTCGGCAGCCTGGACTGATCTTACTTGTCGGTGCAGACATTCCACACCGGTGTCGATCTTCCCGCAGCGTGCATTGGTTTGTTGCAATGGACCTTGGTTGTTGTTGAAGTGGGTCTCTATTACAATAGATAAAACTATGCTAAATAAAATTGTCGGACTTTCTTCGTTGCGTGTACTCGGTTGAGGGACTTGATTTAGGCAGGCGGAGGCAGGAGCGCTATCCGCGGGACGAGGTGACGTCGTGGCCACTCATGTTGGGCGAGGAGCTGGAGAAGACGACGAAGAGCAGGCTGCGCGGGCTCTTGTACGAGGCTGTGGTGCAAGTGCAGTTGAGCGACGTTGACCCTTGCAGGGTC
>NW_012156433.1:271720-273510 GCF_000151545.1 Saprolegnia parasitica CBS 223.65
GACAAAGTTGAGCAAGTCGTTAAAGTGGTCCTTCCAGATGATCGCGATGACCGTGCAGATCGACACTTGGCAGAAACGCATGATGCATGCCTTGAGGTAGTCGCGGCGCGTCGCGTAGATGATGGGCTTGTCCTCGGCCTCGATCGGCTCGGCGTCCTTCTCGACCACCGCCTTGTCCTCGGCCGGCGTCTCAATGTCGTGGTACTCGGCGGCCTCGGGCTCGAGCGTAAAGTGCTGCTTGTGGAAGCCGAGGATGATGCGCTCGAAGATGTAGAACGTCGGGAAGAGGATGACCGCAAACGCGATCGAGCAGTGGAGCTGCATGAAGAGGAAGGCGAGGACGATGCCACCCCGGGGCGCCGTGAAGCCGAGCTTGGTGCCCGTGATGGCAAAGAGGAGGTTGCCCGGAATCTGGCAGCCGACGTTGTGGACACCCGCGAGCGAGATGAAGAGGAAGAGCACCGAGCATACACCGAGCGTAAAGAGAATGACACGCGGCATGCGCTCCGGCTGCGTGTGTTCGCGCTGGAGCGCCGGGATGACGACACCGGCCGAGTAGCCGAGCGAGAGGTTGCCAAAGACCGACGTGACGCCATCGAACGAGAGCGCGGGCTTGGGCGTGGAGAGACCCGCGGGGATGTTGTCCATGCTGTTGAGGAGGACGTAGAGCGCGACAAAGTCGGCGAGGAGCGTGCCAAGCGCACCCGCAGCGGCCGTACCGGCGCTTTCCTTGAGCGACGGCATCATGCAGATGGGCAAAAGCGTGATGGCCATGAGGATGATCCACGTCTCGGGCGAAAACGTCTCGGGGAAGAGCACGTCAAGGAGCGAGCCGCCGAGGACGAGGAAGGCAATCGGCACCATGCAGCACACAAGGAGCTGCGAGAGCGTCGTGATGTAGCGACCCGGCTTGCCGTAGACCCATTCGCCCATGTCACCGTACGTCTTGACGTACTTGGGCGCCGCGAGCATGACCTTGGAGACGCACACCGTCGAGTAGAGGTTGATGGCCGCCATCAAGAGGACGGCCGCCGTCGCCCAGTAGTAGCCGGCGCGGGCGTAGTTGGCTGGCATGCCGAGCGTACCAATGCCGTACACGACGCAGAAGAGGTTGAACGAGATCTTGAGATCTTCGAGCGTCAAAAACACCATGCTGGCTGTTGTGGTGCGGCGCAAATTGCAAAGTGAGCTCTGAATCGAGGCTGCGGTGAAAACGGCAGCGGAAGCACGCGGCTACCAGCTGCGCTTGGCGGTTGTCGATGCAGACGGACGCAGCCATTTCGTTGGCCGCGCTAATGGTACATGTCCCGCGGGTGCAGTGTGGACCATGCCACGTGGGCGCATCGAGTCTAGCAAAGTATGTGTTGGTAGAGGTCCTGCGCGCCAAACACACTGCGAATTTGTATGCTCGTTCGGTGACGTGGGTTTCGACTGGCGGTGAGCGCGTCGTGCAACAGTGAAAAATCGAGTTTCCAAGGTACTTGACGTCTCCTACAGCCAAATGGATGGGACAACCACCGATTTGTAAGCGCTGTCAGAGAGCTTAGGACCGCTCACCACGCCGTCACCGTTGGTCACAACAACATGCGGCTGGCGTATCTTTTCATCTCGTATCAAGAGCGAACCTTCTCTTGCCGTTTGCAATGTGGCATCATTCGGGTGCCCACATATACGACCGCTCGCCCGAAAACGGGAACTGATAAAATGTGACCGCCACGCCGCAACTGAGAAAGAGACAAGGAGTCTGTATGAGATCAATCTGTCTGCGCTTGGCGCAGCCACGTTGGGCG
>NW_012156433.1:274511-277566 GCF_000151545.1 Saprolegnia parasitica CBS 223.65
GTATAACTATTTTGCTGTCAGAATGTGGTTGCGCGCAGATAACATGACATAGCATGGTCGTTGTCGTCGAATGTATCGAGGCCAAGCGCGCCCCAAGCTTTGCCAGATGAAGCTGAGCCACGCAAGGGCGGCTCTGATGGCTGCAGTGTGAACTACAACGGACAATCAAACTGGTGGAGAAAGCAACTCATAGGAGTGAGGTGCATTGACAAGCGCTGTCTTGGCTATGCAAGTCTCCGCTACAAGTCGAACAAATATGAGTACAATAATGTATTCGCTGCCATTAGCCGTACTAGTACGCGATTCGCATGGGCAAGCTCCCAGATCTTGGTGCTATCCGGCTGTGGCTGGGCTTCGCGAACCGAGCTTCCGTGCTAGATCGTGGTGTGGGGAAGGTAGGGCGCGACGGCATCGGAAGCAACGTTCGTCGTGATCAATTATTGATCACTTGGCTCTGGCTGGCAGTACTATTGTTTCCTCAATCAAGACCGAACTACTTGGGGGCAACAACCGTGTTGGTTTCCGCCATGCCTGTGGTGGGCGAGGCGGGTTAGTTGTTTGACTGACACTACCAATTTGGAAATGGCTTGAGCTCGCGTGCTCTGCGCCTGGGTCTTGGCTTTTGTTCGAACTTGTAACTGGTCTTCTAGATCGCTCGTCCTTTCGCGGAAAACCTCTTCCACTGCTTGGAAACGGCCCATACCCGTGCGCGTGCTCGACTCTGCTTCTGTCTGAGTTGCCACTTAGATATATATGTAGATATAACGTTTATTCGCGTTGGCTACGGCTACGACTCGCCACGCTTGTCGACGCCGACACGATGTCGCGGCCCAGTGCCCCCTCCCTACGAGATATCTGCAGCTCCCCGACGACCACTATGCCACGCCGGCCATGGTGGATGCAGCAGTCGCGTACCGCCAACCCGAGCACATCCTGCCGAGATACGCCGATTTCACGTACCGTGTGGTGCTTGGCGCCGTCGCGATCCGCTCCCGGCTCTAATTTCTGGCCGATGACGCCCAAGTTTGTCCCGTCTGCGGCGACCTCGAGACGTACGACCATCTTCTGCTTCGTTGCGAATTTGTCACTGCCGTGTGGGCGGTCTTTCAGCCGCTCGTCGACGCCCTCGAGCTCGAACTTCCCACGACGCTTTCCGCGCTCCTCTTTGAACCGCTGGTGACAGCCGTCGGCGCGCCGTGGCCATGATGTGGCCGATCCTCCGCGCGTGCGCGCTTCACACCGTCTGGCTTGCCCGCAACGACCGAGTATTTCGCCCCGAGGCGCCCCTTGTGACGCCTGCGGCTGCCGCCCAACGAGCCGCGTTCTTAACCAAGCTGCACCTCCAACACTTGCTGCTGAACACTCAAGTATTGTGCCTCTTCCAAATGATGACAGCCCTGCGTCACGACGCATGGCTACGCGACAACCTTGTTCCGGCATGTGCCGTTTACACGCCACGTCTCCCGCTCGGCTAAGCATCTCGGCGGCCGGCTCGTCGTAGCACCTTGGAATCGCTAGTCCACCACCATATACAGTTCAGTGAGGGCCATGAGGTCAGCGCGGGGCGTGAGGCGCTTCGCGAAAGATGGGACTGCGATGAGATTGGCGTCGAGCACACGCGGCAGCGCCTGAGCGCCCAAAATACTCACGCATCGCGAGCTTGGCCAGGATGTCGGGCGAGCTACGAAGGATGTGACCAAAAAGGCCTCACCGAGCTTGAGCGAGCCGGAAGCGAAGCGGCTTGGTCTGGCAGCGTTATACGAAGCGCCGTTCGAGTTGCGGTGCAGGTAGTAAGCACCGATTAGTTGACGCCGTTGTTGCCGGTGGAAGGTTCCGAGTCGATCAACTTCGGCAGCCGTGAGCGCCCAAGTGCCGCAGTTGTACAGCAACATCGGGAGCCCGTACGAGTACACGTTTTAGAGCCCAAGACACGACTCCTCGAATCGCGTACTAGTACGGCTAACGGCGGCGAATACATCATTGTACTCATATTTGCTCGACTTGTAGCGGAGACTTGCATAGCCAAGACAGCGCTTGTCAATGCACCTCACTCCTATGAGTTGCTTTCTCCACCAGTTTGATTGTCCGTTGTAGTTCACACTGCAGCCATCAGAGCCGCCCTTGCGTGGCTCAGCTTCATCTGGCAAAGCTTGGGGCGCGCTTGGCCTCGATACATTCGACGACAACGACCATGCTATGTCATGTTATCTGCGCGCAACCACATTCTGACAGCAAAATAGTTATACCGACTGCATTTTGCTGTTTTGGCGGTTTTCTCGTTGGCTATCGATGATCCAAACGCTCGAACTCTCGAATAACAAACGAATTGATGGTCGCGCGCTCATTCACAGCTCGCCCACCGGTAGTTGTAGTACTGATGAAACAGCCCAAGGCTCCTCGTGGCGCTAGTTGGTGCCATGGGTTGATGCCGCCGGAACAAGAGCATTTCGATAGTGTCGAAACCTAGGTTGTCTCCTAGGTCGCAATGGATGTAGAACCATCATTCGAAGAACACTGCATCGTACGACAAAAATGGACGCCAATAGCACAGAAACGAGCCATTTACTTGGATCTGGATGTACTGAGGTGTGGACGTCCACCGAGGCCGCAGGGATCGACGCGTGACGTCCCTCCCAGTGCAGACGCGACGACTTGTACGTAGCGGCGATTGCCAGCATCAAAGTGAGCGTGATATTAGCCACTCGCGGGCCAAGGTCCGGCGGTGCCGCCTCGGTTGCATACGGTACGTGGTCGCATCCATCCACACGGAAGACGTCGTCGTCGTCGTCTACGTCCTGGAGTCATTTCCATGTGGTGAAATAGATGAAAAACATATGAATGCACGGTAAAAGGTGATTGCCGACTCGACAGCGTGCCACAGAGAAGGGCCAGTCGGGCCCTGAATCCCACCGCTGCCACCGTCTCGCCTCACAAGCCAGCTCACAAGCAGCGCCGGTGTGGCCGTAGAGTACGTAGGCAGCTTGCCGCGACGTGTAGCGTGAACCAAATGTGGAGGCGTTTCGGAATCCATCATGACGTGGCAGTCTGTGGCGCC
>NW_012156433.1:277666-289354 GCF_000151545.1 Saprolegnia parasitica CBS 223.65
ACTGCTCGCGGTTCCAATAGCCCTTGGTGACGCTCTCGCCTTGGATCCAGATCTCACCGACGCGGCAGTCGGGCAGTTGCTCGTGCGTCTCGGGGTCGACGATGATGACCTTGAACGTCGGGCGGAGCGTGCCGCAGCCGACAAGCGTCATGGTGTCGACAGCCGGGTGGTCGGCCGGCGCGCGCTGGGCCTTCTTGTGCTGCTCGAGAGCGTTCTTCTTGGCGACAAAGACGACGGGCTCCTTGGGGTTGTACGGGTCGGGGCCCGTCGCGGCCTAGAGATATGTCAAAGTGAGCGTTTCTGCAAACTAAGATCAATAAGAAACGTACCAGAGTGGCCTCGGCAAGACCGTAGCCACAGCCGTACGTCTTGGGGTTGAAGCCGGCAGGCGCAAACGTCTCAGTGAACGCGTTGAGCGACTCGATACGAATCGGCTCGGCAGCGCACAAACTCTGACGCAAATGGCGCAAGTCAAGCTTGGCCGCTTGGGCCTTGGTCGTCTTGCGGGCGGCAAGGGCATAGCCAAAGTTGGGTGCGCAGATCTGCGTGGCCTTGTACTTGGAGGCCGTGCGCATCCAGAGTGCAGGATCCTTGATGAACGAAAGCGGAGACATCGACACACACCGGGCACCTAAAGTGCAAAGTCAGAAAGGCCAAGTGCAAAGTGGGATCAGAGTGCGTACCAGTCGAAGCTGGCGCAAGGATAAAGACGACGAGACCCATGTCATGGTACGACGGGACCCATGAAACCATCGTGTCGGTCTCACGAATGGCGACCCACACCTTGAGCTGCGCGTTGACGTTGCCATACGACACCATGACGGCCTTGGGCTCGGATGTCGAGCCGGACGAGTACTGGAAGAAGGCCAAATCGTCAAACGAGCACTCGACATCAGTGTAGCTACATCCATGCATAAGCTCGCGGCACGCTGCATAGAGGCATCGTACCACATGTCCATGTCGTCGGCAATGGCGTCTGTCGAGAACCACTGAATGTCCTTGGGCCACGACACCGAACCAGAGAAGTAGCTCTTGGCGGTCGCGAGCTGCGTCGCCATGTAATACGTACGGTTGGTCAAAATGACCTTGGCGCCCGAGTCGGCGACCATGCGGTTAAACTTGGGGAGGTCCTTGACGAGCGTGCCCGGGTACGGCGGGTAGACAGGGATGCCGATCGCACCGGCGTAGAGGCAGCCCCAAAAGCCCATGGCAAAGTCGAGGCCCGGGGGATACGCGAGCATGACGCGGTCGCCCTTCTTCAAATCTTAACAACAACCATGAGTCTTCGCATAGGATAGAGTGGTGACGTACTGGCATCTTGCTGCAAGGTGGCAGCGACGCGGCGGGCGGCGCGGTCAAGGTCGCCAAACGTGAGGTTGACGCTTTCGCGGCCATAGTCGTCGAGGAATGTGTAGACGACCTTGTTGGGGTCGTGCGAGCGCGCTGCTTGAGGAGTTCGACAATGGTGAGGTCTTCAAAGGTGGCCGGTGTCCGCGAGCCGTGGTGGGACCGCTCCTGCAAAAATGCCTTGGTGGGAGATGCGGGCTTGGATTTGTCGTTGGCCGCCCACATGTCGTCGACGGGCTCAAAGCTGCCAGTAATGGCCGGCGACGGCGACGGCTGCAGCAGCCCGAGGAGCATCGAGAGGAAGGCGATGGCTGCGAGCTTGATCGCGTCCAGAATCACCATCGGCTTCATGGTTGATGTGTGGTGCGCGGAGTGAAAACGGAAATGAATGCACCCGACGACGACTACCTGTTGCAACTCCTGTTTTTGCGACTAGCGACAGGCGAAACCATATCCATCGACGGCGGGTAGCCATACCGAATCGACGCTTCTCTATTTGATAACGGACTCGACGCCACGTGCCCATAGCAAACCACGTTGCGCGACTCGAACCAGATGGTTGTCATTTCAAGTGAAGAGGGAGGGGCAATGTGCACCGCGCAGCAGCAGGTCGCTGCTCACCGATGCTACTCGGTGGTGCAGAAATTTTTCGATTGGCTCGAGCACAACAATGTATATAAACCACTCGACCACTCGAAGCAAGTTTCGAGCCGAACAAAAGGCATGCCTCTCGAGCCTCGGCGGAAGGTGACGGTGTCGAGACGTGTCGCCCCTCCTCATAGTGCCATCACATAGATCTTGCAGTCCCATCACTGGGACGTTTGGCAGTAATGGTATGTCTTTCAGGTGGGAGGGCTGACCTCTACAAGACCGCCAACATTCGTGGCCCCAATGCATGCGCTTGCTTCAAAATTTAGCCGCGGACGCGTCATCCGTCTCGACGTCGTCTGGGGATCGACGGCGCACATCCCACATGCACTTACGTGGCGTCTACCCGCGGCTTTTCTAGCCACCAAAAATACATTTTGCCAGACAAAGGTGTAATAGTTGGAAGAACGTCACGTTAATAATGTGTGGAGTATGCACCACCCGCGCGCGACACGTGCTGCAAAGCCAGGGTCGGCAAGGAAAGGGTCGGCCGATCCACGTCGTGGCTGGATCGTTGAGGCAAGGTCCCATAACATCGCCCGTAGGACGTAGCGAAAAGTCATCCAAGCGGATTCGACACGAGGTCTCCAATAGCCGAAGTGGCGAATACGGTCTGATGCGGCCCGTTCACTGGCGCCAAGAATGTTGGTCTCTCGTAGCCAATCAAAAGTTGGCATTTCAAATCTGATCGGCGGTTTCGGCGCCAGACGCGCAATCCCCGTCCGTTGCAATCTTCCGACGCCAGCGAGCTACAATAGACGGCGCTGTTCCGTACCGTTCTCGATAGAGACGACGACTAGCGATGCCCAGTAAAGAGCTCACCGAACAGTAGTGTCCGAAACACGGGCTTTTGTTCTTGGGTCGACCACCCGTTGCCACCCCGATTTTCTTATCCACTTCAGCGTGTAGCACCGACGTATCCATGAAGCTGCTCAGCACCGCTGATACAAAAACAAGACGGCGCGCACCTCCATGGATGCATCCTTCGACCACTGCACCGACAAGTAAGATCAGTCCAGGCTGCCGACATGACTTTGCGGGAGCGTTAAGAAACGTCCCTCCACTTGTGAGCCCAAGGACGCGACAGTATATGTGCAAAATGCATTGGATTCACTAACTGGATCAAATATAGTCCTATTTAAAATATATCCTACTAAATTACATTGCTTTTACGCATCGACTTCTTCCACGACCTTGGCCTCGACAGCAACGGGCTCCGTGCGCAGACTGCCCATGATGCGGACAAGCGATTCGACCGTGCGACTAAGGTCGGCTTCCGTGTGCAAGTACGAGATGAAGAAGCGCAGCCGGCACTTGCCCTCCTCGACGGCCGGGTGCACGATCGAGGTGACTGAGTCTTCTCTTCGTCGCTCAGCCGCATCGAGAGACGCACCGTCTCGACCGTCCCACCAATGTACACGACGACCACGCACGCGCCACGGACGTTGGTGCCCACGTCGAGCTTGGCCGCCACGCACGCGTCGTAAAAGAACGCGCTGAGCTCCTGGAGACGCACCGACCGCTGCGGCTCGTCGCCCATGAGCTGCGCGGCTTTGAGCGCCGCGCCGGCGTTGGCCGGACCGAGGCCCACCGAGTAGACAAAGCCGCCCGCAGAGTACTTGAGGTAGTCGACCACGGTCTTGGCCGCGAGGATGAAGCCGCCCACAGACCCGAGCGCCTTGCTCATCGTACCCATGCGCACGTCGACGTCGGTGGTCGGCACGTCAAAGTACTCGCACATGCCCTTGCCCGTCTGGCCCATCGTGCCAAACGAGTGCGCTTCGTCCACAAACAGAATCGCCTTGTGCTGCTTCTTGAGCGCGACGAACGCCGGCAGGTTTGGCACGTCGCCGTCCATCGAGTACACGCCCTCGATCACGATCAGCACGCGCCGGTACTTGTGCCGGACCGACTTGAGGATGCGTTCGGCGGCTGCCACGTCATTGTGCGGGAACGCGAGGATCGTCGCGCCACTGAGGCGCTGGCCGTTCACGCAGCTGTTGTGGTTGAGGATGTCGCACAGAATGAGGTCGCCCTTGCCGACGAGCGCCGCGATCGTCGTCACGTTGGTGACCCAGCCGCCCACAAAGAGCACGGACGCCTCGGCGTCAAAGTGCTTGCACAAGGCGGCCTCGAGCTGCGTGTTGATGATGTTTTGGCCAACGATCGGCGACGAGCTCATGCCCGTGCCGTAGTTGTCGATGGCGTCCTTGGAGGCCTGCGCCGTCGCGGGGTGCGACGCGTACCCGAGGTAGTTGTACGTGTTGAAGTTGAGCTGCTGCTTCTTCTCGGCCGTCAACACATCCAAGTACGGCAGCACGAGACCGGCGTCCGTGAGCTCGGTCAGCTGACCACGGAGGTGCTGGACCTCGGGGAAGCACTCAAAGTCGTAGCACTCGGCCTTGATCTCGCCGTTCTCATCGACGTACGAGCCTTCGGGGAGCGTCGACTCTTGCGTCTCGAGCTCACCAGTCGCAAGACCTGGGGCGTTGGCGAGCTTGGCCGGCGTGTCAAACTGGAAGAACGCCGACGGCGGCACGACGCAGCCGAGAAATTCGCCGAGCTCGGCGCTGAGACCGACAATGGCCACCGAGTCCATGCCGACGCAGGCCCACGGCGTGTCGGCGTCGATCGTCGGTGCCGGGCCTTCACCACTCGCGGCTTCCTGACCCAAGCGCTCGAGCAACCACGTGACAATCTCTTCGGGAGTACGGATGACGCCATCCGAGGTTGACTCGGTGACCTTGGCGACGGCGGCGACCGGCGCCTCCTTGGGTGTCGCTTGGATCACACCGGTATGCGTGTACTGGGCGGCGAGCGTGTTGTCTTCAAACTTGGCCTTGGTGCCACGACGCTGGATCTTGCCGCTCGTCGTCTTGGGGATGCTGCGAGGCCGCAAGAGGACGATCGAGGCGCAACGGAGCTGGTGTTCCGACAACACCGACGTTGCGATCGCGTTGGCGATGGCGCGGAGCTTGTCTTGGTCCTTCTTGAGGTCCGAGCGCATCTCGGCGACGACAACAAGGGCCTCTTCTTGGTTGGACGTCTCGATCGAGAAGGCCGCGACGCAGCCAGGACGAACTTCGTCGTGGGCCAGCTCGGTCGTACGCTCGACGTCTTGCGGACACACGTTGCGGCCGCGAATGATGATCAGGTCCTTGAGACGGCTCGTGACGTACATGACGTCACCGTCAAAGAAACCCATGTCACCCGAGCGCAAGTAGTGGTTCTCGGGTGTGTCGGCCGTGCCGCGGACCGTCGCCTGGAACTGCTCCTTCGTGTATTGCTCGCGGTTCCAATAGCCCTTGGTGACGCTCTCGCCTTGGATCCAGATCTCACCGACGCGGCAGTCGGGCAGTTGCTCGTGCGTCTCGGGGTCGACGATGATGACCTTGAACGTCGGGCGGAGTGTGCCGCAGCCGACAAGCGTCATGGTGTCGACAGCCGGGTGGTCGACCGGCGCGCGCTGAGCCTTCTTGTGCTGCTCGAGAGCGTTCTTCTTGGCGACAAAGACGACGGGCTCCTTCGGGTTGTACGGGTCGGGGCCCGTCGCGGCCTAGAGATATGTCAAAGTGAGCGTTTCTGCAGATCAATAAGAAACGTACCAGAGTGGCCTCGGCAAGACCGTAGCCACAGCCGTACGTCTTGGGGTTGAAGCCGGCAGGCGCAAACGTCTCAGTGAACGCGTTGAGCGACTCGATACGAATCGGCTCGGCGGCGCATAGGCATTGCCGGAGGTGCGTAAGATCGAGGTCAGCAACCTGTTTCTTGGTCGTCTTCCGGGCGGCAAGGGCATAGCCAAAGTTGGGTGCGCAGATCTGCGTGGCCTTGTACTTGGAGGCCGTGCGCATCCAAAGCGACGGGTCCTTGATGAACGAAAGCGGAGACATCGACACACACCGGGCACCTAAAGTGCAAAGTCAGAAAGGCCAAGTGCAAAGTGGGATCGAAGTGCGTACCAGTCGAGGCTGGCGCAAGGATAAAGACGACAAGACCCATGTCGTGGTACGACGGGACCCATGAAACCATCGTGTCGGTCTCACGAATCGCAGCCCAGACCTTGAGCTGCGCGTTGACGTTGCCGTACGACACCATGACGGCCTTGGGCTCGGATGTTGAGCCGGACGAGTACTGGAAGAAGGCTAAATCGTCAAACGAGCACTCGACATCAGTGTAGCTACACACATCCATGAGAAATTGCGACAACTAGGGCGAAAAGTGCGTACAAGTCGGCCATCGAGTCAGCTACGGCGTCCGACGACACCCAGCTGATGTCCTTGGGCCACGTGACCGAGCTCGAGAAGAAGCTCTTGGCGGTTGCGAGCTGCGTCGCCATGTAATACGTCCGGTTGGTCAGAATGACCTTGGCGCCCGAGTCGTCGACCATGCGGTTAAACTTGGGGAGGTCCTTGGCGAGCGTGCCCGGGTACGGCGGGTAGACAGGGATGCCGATCGCACCGGCGTAGAGGCAGCCCCAGAAGCCCATGGCAAAGTCGAGGCCTGGGGGATACGCGAGCATGACGCGGTCGCCCTTCTTCAAATCTAAACAACAACCATGAGTCTTCGCACCAAAAACAGTAGAGCGGTGCGTACTGGCATCTTGCTGCAGGGTGGCGGCCACACGACGGGCGGCGCGGTCGACGTCTGCAAACGTGAGGTTGACGCTCTCCTTCCCGGCGTCGTCTCGGCGATCGAGAGCTCGTGGTAGGCGACAGTCTTGACGCTGCCGACGCGGGCGCGCTTGGCTCGACCTTGGCCTTGGCCCGGCGCGCCTTGGTCTTGCGCGTCTTGCTCGACGGCGTCGCCACGACCTTCTCCTCGTCGTCGGCCCAGAGCGAGTCCACTGTCGTCTCCAGCGCCTTGGCCGACGACGGCTGCAGCAGGTTCAGGAGCATCGTGAGGAACGCGACGAGCGCGAGCTTGATCGTATCGACAATCAACGTCGGCTTGACCATCCTACTGTCGTCGCGGCAACTTGGGAATTGACTGCCAGGTCTATTGCGGCGCGGATGTCGTCCGCGGATAAGAGTGGACCGCTGGGAGCGTGCCAGGTGGCGGCGGGGCGACATCGATTGGCCACGTACATTTAAATTATATGGGCGTTTGTATGCAATGATATGCAAACGGCCAGTACATCGACTGGCGTCACCGCGCCGATGTCAACGCGACAGTGCAGAGGTGCACTCTCTCTCGAAAGCGTTTTCTACGTTGTCGAGAGAGAGTTGACGAGTCATTGTTACTAATGACTCTTTTAAAACAGAGAAGAGAGAGATGAATAAAGGGAACTTTGGGTTGAACCCGTCGTGTTGGCTTGTAAAACCTCTAGCAATCAATATGGTACCTGTGCAATCTCGATTTGGTACATGGGCTGTTCATGAGGCTTCCTCGTCCGTTTGTTCGGAGAGCCTCTTCGACGCCCTTCAAGTCTCTCCGTCGTGTTGTGCCAAAGCCGAGCAAGGTCTATCCTATATCTGATAGTGTCTTGATGGGCAAGTAGTCGACCAGAAGCAAACTGTCATAGAAGCTCCATCCACACGCTTGCAAAATTTGATGTTTGGATCGCCGCATGGTATCGTCCGCCTTCTGGGGGGATCATCCCTTGCAAGTTGCAAGGGATGATCCCCCCAGAAGGCGGACGATACCATGTAGCAAAAGCTGTTGCAAGTTGCAACAGCTTTTGCCACGTCCTTTTTGTTGCAACCCCGTTGTAATGTCTTGTCTTCTACAGTATCAATAGGTCGGCCGAGTGCGTTATCGCTAGACTCCAAATGCTTCTTATGCAATGGATTTCTTCGATTCTACCGGTTATAGTATTTCCAGGTTGCCCCGGGCTTTGAACGCTGCTATTCAAGTCGACAGGGCAAACGCATTGTTGGGGCATGCGGTACATGGTCAACGTTCTCGGCTGGCTAAACCGGTTTTTTCTAACCGGTTTTTGCCGGTTATGGCTCGCCAAACTCAATGGAATCTGTTGAGTTTTGAGCGCTTCGCCCAATCACGTTGTCACGCGTTGTCGATACAGTCAGTCGGCGGCTTCCAAGCAGCCTTTCTGCCGTGTGTAGATCTTCGTGTGTCAGCATTCTCGACGCCGAGACATGCATGCATGTGCACTCACAAAAAACACCAAGCTCGTCGCACTCTTGGTCGCTGCAGCCTTGGTTGAAGGGAAGAAGATCCGTTGGGTCACAGTGCACCTTGAAGCTTCAGCGTACTTAACGGGTAAAATATGGTCGACCCTATAAAGTTCGCTTCGACCCCGTGCTGGTCGTCTATAAACACGCCACTGGAGACCGTGGGCCCCCGGCGCCCACTTGTGCATGGCCGCTCGATCGACATATAGCCTGGTAGATCCATGCACGTACACCTGAAAAATCCATCCATGGAAATTGTAGACGGCCGAGATGCGATCCACGAGGGCCCGATCCATTGCCGCGACGTAAACGTGGGGTGCGTTTAGCCTCAAGCATGGTACTTGATCACTTGGATTGACTATACCGCGGTCTCTCTTCCAGATCACTTGCGATGTCTATTTCAGCCAATGAACGACGTTGCTGGATTCGATACGGCCGACCCCACTTTGCCTTGTCCAGCAGTACCAGTAGCAGCATGCAAGCGTACATGCTCGACACTGCCAGCGCCGCCGTCGCCACGTCCCTCGCAGCCGTCGCTCTCGGTACTGCGGCCTACCTCTCGTCGCGGAAGCGCAAGCACGACGACGTTGTCGAGCGCGGGCTTCCTGCCATGCCAGCCGCCGCCGCCAGCGACGCACCAGCGCCCAAGGCCAAGCGTGCGCGCACAACCAAGACGCACGAAGGCCTCGCGGTCGAGGCGTCGATCGTCGACCTGCTCAAGCGTCGGGCGACAGAGACGCCGGATAAAGTCGTGTACGTCTTCCTCGACGACGCCGGCAAGGAGAGCGTTGTCATGACCTTTGCCGACGTCGACCGCGCCGCTCGCCGCGTGGCCGCCACCTTGCAGCAAGACGCTTGTACGTTCGATCGCTACTACCCTACGATCACTCATGCGTTCTGCCTATAGCGCTTAAGAAGGGCGACCGCGTCATGCTCTGCTACCCGCCAGGCCTCGACTTTGCCATGGGCTTCTGGGGCTGCCTCTACGCCGGTGCGATCGGCATCCCTGTCTACCCGCCGTACCCGGGCACGCTCGCCAAGGACCTTCCCAAGTTTAACCGCATGGTCGACGACTCGGGCGCCAAGGTCATTCTGACCAATCGCGCCTACTACATGGCAACGCAGCTCGCAACCGCCAAGAGCTACTTCTCTGGCTCGATCACGTGGCCCAAGGACATTCAGTGGTTCTCGACAGACGCGATCTCGGCGGCCATGGCCGACCGGTGCGACACCTCTTGGATCACAGTCTATCGCATCTGACGTTGCCGTTGTAGCTACGAGCCGGTCGAGTGCACGTTTGATGACATTGCGTTCTTCCAGTACTCATCCGGTTCGACGTCCGAGCCCAAGGCCGTCATGATCTCGCACGGCAACATCCACGCGCAGCTCAAGACGTGGGCGTCGATCCGCGAAGACGATACGATGGTGTCGTGGCTGCCGTCGTACCACGACATGGGTCTCGTCGGCTTCATCCTCGTGCCGTGCTCGACGGGTACGCACTTCGATCCCAGTTTGCACTTGGCTTTTCTGACTTTGCACATATATAGGCGCTCGGTGTATCTCGATGTCGCCGCTGGCGTTCATCAAGGACCCTGCACTCTGGATGCGTACAGTCTCCAAGTACAAGGGCACGCATGTGTGCGCACCGAACTTTGGCTATGCGCTCGCGGCCCGCAAGACGTCCAAGACGCAAGTCGCCAAGCTGGACCTGCGCTCTCTCAAGCAGTGCATTTGTGCGGCCGAGCCCATCCGCATCGAGTCGCTGGAAGCGTTTACCGACAAGTTCCTCCCCGCGGGCTTTAACCCCAAGACGTTCAACTGCGGCTACGGCCTCGCCGAGGTGACGCTCGTAGTGACGGGCCAAGACCCGTACAAGCTCCAGGACCCGACCGTCCTCGTTCTCAAGAAGAGCGCGCTCGAGCAGAAGAAGACGGCGGTCGTCGCGCCCAAGGGCCACAACGCTGTCGATACGTGCACGCTTGTCGGCTGCGGTATTCCGATGCCGACGTTCCGCGTCATTGTCGTCGACCCCGAGACGCACGTGCAGCTCAAGGACAACGCGGTGGGCGAGATCTGGATCCAAGGCCCGAGCGTCGCCAAGGGCTACTGGCACCGCGACGAGTACACGAAGGAGCAGTTCCAGGCGACGCTCAAGGACCCAAAGCGCAAGCGCGAGTCGGTGGGCAGCTCGGACAAGAGCCACTTCCTCCGTTCTGGTGACGTGACGATCCTCGACAAGTCGCACTGGTTGCGCTCGGGCGACATGGGCTTCCTCCGCAATGGCCAGACGTTCGTCACCGGCCGTCTCAAGGATCTCATTATCGTCCGCGGCCGCAACGTCTGCCCCCAAGATGTCGAACACACCGCCGAGCTGGCCCACGACGAAGTTCGTCCTGGCTGCGTCGCGGCCTTCTCGATCGAGACGTCCAACCAAGAAGAGGCCCTTGTTGTCGTCGCCGAGATGCGCTCGGACCTCAAGAAGGACCAAGACAAGCTCCGCGCCATCGCCAACGCGATCGCAACGTCGGTGTTGTCGGAACACCAGCTCCGTTGCGCCTCGATCGTTCTCTTGCGGCCTCGCAGCATCCCCAAGACGACGAGCGGCAAGATCCAGCGCCGTGGCACCAAGGCCAAGTTTGAAGACAACACGCTCGCCGCCCAGTACACCCACACAGGCATCATCGAGAGCCGTCCCAAGCACGTTGCCGAACCTGAGGTCGCTTCGGCCGAGAATGCAACTGAAGCTTCTTCGACGCCAGCAGTGATCAAGACACCGGACGAGATTGTCGCGTGGCTCCTCGAGCGCCTCGCCCAAGAAAACAACGAAGGTGGAACGTCGAGCGAAGATGCCGAGAGCCAAGCCTCGCCGGCGCCTGCAGCTTCCAACATTGACGCCGACACGCCGTGGGCCTGCGTCGGCATGGACTCGGTGGCCATTGTCGGTCTCAGTGCCGAGCTCGGCGAGTTCCTCGGCTGCGTCGTGCCGCCGTCGGCGTTCTTCCAGTTTGACACGCCGGCCAAGCTCGCCAACGCCCCGGGTCTTGCCACCGGTGAGCTCGAGACGCAAGAGTCGACGCTCCCCGAAGGCTCGTACGTCGATGAGAACGGCGAGATCAAGGCCGAGTGCTACGACTTTGAGTGCTTCCCCGAGGTCCAGCACCTCCGTGGTCAGCTAACCGAGCTCACGGACGCCGGTCTCGTGCTGCCGTACTTGGATGTGTTGACGGCCGAGAAGAAGCAGCAGCTCAACTTCAACACGTACAACTACCTCGGGTACGCGTCGCACCCCGCGACGGCGCAGGCCTCCAAGGACGCCATCGACAACTACGGCACGGGCATGAGCTCGTCGCCGATCGTTGGCCAAAACATCATCAACACGCAGCTCGAGGCTGCCTTGTGCAAGCACTTTGACGCCGAGGCGTCCGTGCTCTTTGTGGGCGGCTGGGTCACCAACGTGACGACGATCGCGGCGCTCGTCGGCAAGGGCGACCTCATTCTGTGCGACATCCTCAACCACAACAGCTGCGTGAACGGCCAGCGCCTCAGTGGCGCGACGATCCTC
>NW_012156433.1:289454-293222 GCF_000151545.1 Saprolegnia parasitica CBS 223.65
GCTCAGCGCGTTCTTTTACGACGCGTGCGTGGCGGCCAAGCTCGACGTGGGCACCAACGTCCGTGGCGCGTGCGTGGTCGTCGTGTACATTGGCGGGACGGTCGAAACCGTGCGTCTCTCGATGCGGCTGAGCGACGAAGAGAAGATCAACGTCAAGCCGATCGTGCACCCGGCCGTCGAGGAGGGCAAGTGCCGGCTGCGCTTCTTCATCTCGTACTTGCACACGGAAGCCGACCTCAGTCGCACGGTCGAATCGCTTGTCCGCATCATGGGCAGTTTGCGCAGCCCGGATGCGATCGTCGAGGCGACCACCAAGGTGCCTACGCCTGATGTCGAGGCTGTTGTGCCCGTGGTCGAGGCTGCTGTGCCCGTGGTCGAGGCTGTTGTGCCCGTGGTCGAACCTGTCGTCGACAACCAGACAGACGCAAACGCTCCGGTGGAAGAACCGCAGCATGAAGACTCTACGGCCTCGATCGAAAAGGTGGCCGAAGTCACGGTGGCTGTCGTCGAGGCAGCGCCCGTGGAGCTCGAGGTACAAACCAAGACGGAGGTGCCGGCCCCTGCTGATGCCGTCTCATCCGCACCTTTGCTCGTCGATGAAGCTCCCAAGACTTTCGCCGCCGAAGTGCCCGAGACCGTTGGAACCGAAGCGCCCACGACCGTAGTCGAAGTGGAAGCGGCATCAGACGCAGAGCCCAAGCCCAAGGCCAAGAAGGCAACGAAAAAGAAGACGGCCAAGAAGACGAACGCAAATTGAGCTGCGAAACACCGTTGCCAAGTGCACAAATCAAATATTGTTTTTGGATAGTCGTCAGTGTTGACGGACAAGTATCCCGTGGCGATGGATAAGAAAAATCCCTCAACTATCCAATCGAGGCAAACGTCCAATGTGGCTACTACGAGTGCTGTGTCTGCTACTGCCGTGCGTCGGCGAGTGCCATGCACTTGAGCAGCACCGTACTGGTGCTAGGTGGACGGGCGTCTGAAGGAGTTCTAAGCCAAAGCACCTTCAAGGTGTCGGTAAAAACCTCTGAAACATTGTATCGTGTATCGATTGTGAGAGGTATTTTTGTTGACGTAACAGGTCGCGAGGCCGGCCGCTACAACCAGGTAGAGATATGCTGCTGTCGCCGTTCCAGCCAAAGCGGTCGCTGACGTCCGTCGTCAAGATGCGCCAGTCGCTCGAGTCGGACTTCTCGTCCGCCGTCCTCTTCCTCCAGACGTACCAAGGTACAGCAGCAGCGGCTACGACTAGCCATCATCGGCGTGTAGGGCCGCATGGCATTCTCAAGAACGCCGCGTCGCCCGTTCGCATCGCCTTGGACGCGCACTTCCAGCAAGCGACGATCGGCGCGTGCACCACCGAGGCGCCGACCAACACGCTGGAGCTGGCGGCTTGGTAACGAATCGACTATGCATCGATGCTCCAGCTGATGATACTGAGCTGGCAGGGAAAAGTGGCAGGCGCTCGGCGACCTTAGCAAAGAGCAGGCCATGCAGCAGTACATCAAGACGCTCGACGACCTCGTACTACTATGTGTTGTTGGCATCGATGATGTTGGCTGACAGACGCGTACAGGTCGACAATTGGCGCCGGAGCCCGAGCTTGCGCCGCGCGACGTCCGAAGTTGCGCCCGAGACGCCGCCACCGCTCATGGATCGCCTCCCAGCCTTTGCGCAGGAGCTCGATGCGATCAAGACCAAGCTCCAGACACAGGCGGCCGACCACGAGGCGCTGACGGACGCTGTCAATACGCTCACGCACGACACGGTGCGCAGCGTGATGGCCTGCAAGGTGCTAAGGCAATCTAGAACGCCCATTTCTCCCGCGAACTGCGGCAGCTGGACCTTGTCCGGACGCACACGACCGAGGCGCTCAAGGCGAACGAAGCCCAAGTGCACGAACACAAGGTAGTACAGCCCAGAACGCATACTAGGACGCAACCTCATGCTCTGTAGCTGGAGCTCGCGCTGCTGCGTGAAAAGCACTACCAGCTCCAAGCCATTGTCGAGCGTTCCTTGGTCTTTCGCGCCGAAGAACTTGGTACGCGCGCACCTCGTGTCGCTTGACCAAGTTCACGGCGTGTGTCTAGTCCTGCAAACGTGGACGAGCGCAACGCAGTGGCTGCAGCTGCGCTACGTGCGTATGCTCCTCGCGTCGCTCTTCTTGACATGTACGACCGCGCCCGACTTGAGATGCTCGACGAATGTTGTATCCACTTGATAGTTGTGTGGCGCAAGCTGCTGCACCGTCGCCTCCCGCGCTTCATCGCTGATACGCTCATCGCCATCATCTCCAACCTGTCGGGCAAGGACGGCGAGTAGTACATACCGCGACACCTCTCGCCAAGCAAGCAGATCGTCCTGCGATAACAGAAGTACATACCTTGTACCTTTCAGCTCTGATCGTTTCCCATCAATCAGCCTCTGCGCCGTCCCAGTCGTCTTCCATCAGATCGGCAGCCTCCTACGATTAGTGCATGGCAGCAAGGGTACATCAATTCAATTGATTTATGTACCCTTGATGACAGCAGCCTGGGGACAGCACATCGTCGACCTTGCCGTTGGCATCCACGAACGACGACGCCAAAAAAAGAACACGGGTTCTATTTTTATACCTCTACGAATTTATATACTGGAATATCAAAGTATAGAGGTTCCAAGTTGAAGTGATGGCCACGATCGCGCGTCCAGTCGTCGAGCCACCTGCGAGATACTACTGCACTCGACGCCGCTGCGGGTCTGAGAAGCGCGCGCCATCCACACTGCCTCTGGCGCGCTTCTTATCTAGCATAAGAAGGCTACCATCTAAAGGCAGCGCCAGCAAAAAGTTCTGGAAGATGCTTCCATGATGGGACCAGCGCAGGGATGTTGAAGTCGTGGTCGTTGCATGGGCGCGCGCCCTCTTCTTTCATTTCGCTTGTTCGAAGACGCGAGCAAGCGCGTAGCTAGAAGAGGCTTTGGCGAGCCCCTCTTTAGTTAGTCGCGGCGCTAACGTTAGTCGGTGGATGCAACCGTTACAACAGCCGAAACCTCCATGTTTCTTTTTCTCGATTAAAAGACACTTTAAAAACATGGATTGTTTCTTCAATCCAAATAATATTCGTATTTTATTCATGTGGATACAAAAGAAAGTATAATGGCCAGACGTGCGCATAAAATAGCGTGTGGTTGAACCGTGGATCGTTTCGAAATTTCCTCCATGTTGCGGCGGATCGCCATTTGCGAATATTCCGCCAACGCCATGGGCAACAGCAACAGCGCGTCGCCGACGATCGCCGCCGAGGAGCGCAGCTTGTCGCCGGCGCCGAGCCCGCGCGCGCCGTCCTTCCGCCTCCTGAGCGCCGACCAGCGCGCCGTGACCTTTGACGAGCGCATCCACCTGCCGCGGAAGAGCATCCAGCTGCCGCACCACCCGCACCCGCACGCCGACTTTACAAAGCTCAGCCGCGCCGCGACCTTTGACCCGCGCATGCGCCAGAACCAAGATGCGGTCCGCGACGTCCTGCACAAGCGCTACTTCAATGCCAAGGAAGAGCGCGATGCGAAGAGCCTCGGCCTGTCTGCGATTCCAGAGCTCGACGGTGGCAGCCAGGCGATTGTCGTCGTGGACCCTTTCTCGACGGGCATGGTGCTCGCGGAAGAGGTCATGAAGCGTGAGTACACGTGCATTGCGCTCTACAGTGACACGCTCGTCGTCATGAAGCCGCTCATCCAGCACATTCGCGACGACGTGCGGCAGCAATTCACGACTGAAATCTACCACAA
>NW_012156433.1:293465-313066 GCF_000151545.1 Saprolegnia parasitica CBS 223.65
AAGCGCGGCGCAACAAGTACAGTCTCAGGAGAAGATCCGGTCGGCCAACCTGCGCGCGGTCAAGCAGTGCTCGGCAACGACGTGGAATGAGATTGTGGCCTTTATCGAGAACGACCTGCGCCCGAGCCCGTTTGAGGTCTCTTTCCTCGCCTTGCACGAGATATATATCGTATATCGGTGGTAGGTCATTGTCAAGCCGGTCGAGAGCGCGGGCAGCGACGATGTGACGCTGTGCCGCTCCATGGACGAGGTCCGCGCCGCCTTTGGCAACATCCAAGGCAAGATCAACCACCTCGGCCTCGCAAACGCGGCGACGCTTGTCCAAGAGTACCTCGTCGGCACCGAGTACGTCGTGGATACGGTCTCGCGCGATGGCGTCCACAAGGTGGTCGCGGTCTGGGAGTACGACAAGCGGCCGGTCAATGGCGCGCCGTTTGTCTACTATGGCGCCTTTTGCGCGACGCGTCCAGCGACGTGGCCAAGCAGCTCATTGCGTACATTGTGCGCGTGCTCGATGCGCTTGGCATTCGCCATGGCCCGGGCCACGCCGAGGTCAAGTTTGTGCAGGGTGAGCCATGCCTCGTCGAGATTGGCGCGCGCTGCCACGGCGGCGAAGGCACGTACATTCCGATTGTGACGCCGTGCATTGGCTACAACCAAGTCGGCGCGACGCTCGACGCCTACTTTGACAAGCCCGCGTTCGATGCCCTCCCGAGTGTGCCGGCGACCCTGCGCGCGCACGGCTGCGAGGCCATGCTCGTGGCCTACGAGACGGGCACGCTCGCGGCGCTGCCGGGCCTCGACGAGATTGCGCGCATGCCGTCGTATGTCTCCAAGAGCTTTCACGCTCAAGTGGGCGACCTTATTGTGCCGACGCGCGACATGTTTGATACGCCGGGCAGCATCTTGCTCGTGCACGCGTCAAAGGACGTCTTGGAGGCCGACTATGCGCGCATTCGAGCGCTCGAACACGCAGGCTTGTACTCGATCGTAGCGTCGCCGCCCGTCCTCGACCCGCTCGAGGTAGCGTCTTTCGTTTTATTGCAAGGCGAAGGGGCCAACTCGCCTCTGTAGGTGGTCGTGGTCGTGGACCCGTTCTCGACGGGCGCGGTCGTCGCCGAGCGCGTGACCCGCCGAGGCTATGCGTGCATCTGCCTCTACAGCGATAAACTCGACAAGATGGAGGGTGTTGCGAGCCTCGTGCCGGACGGACTCACGCTGCAGTTTGCGGCGACGGCCGAGCACGGAGGCGACGCGAGACTGACGTCGGTCCTTCTCCAGCGTGTCGCCGACGCGATTCAGCACCGACGAGCGACGATCGTCGCGGTCTTGCCCGGTGCTGAGACGGGCGTCCTCCTCGCTGATGAGCTCGGGACCATCTTCAACTTGACGCGCAACAAGATGGAGCACACGCTCGCGCGCCGGGACAAGTACCTCATGGGCGAGACGCTGCGCGAGGCGGGGTTCGCGCCGTGCAGCAAGCCAAGTGCACGACGTGGGCGCAGGTCGAAGCGTTTGTCGATCGCTTGGACATGGAGACGTTTGAGGTCGTGCTCAAGCCCGTCAACAGCGCGGGCACGGAAGACGTGACGCTTTGTCTCTCGCTCGACGAAGCCAAAGAAACGTTTCACGCGATCCTCGGCAAGATCAACGGCCTTGGCCTCACCAACGAAGCCGTCCTTGTGCAGGAGTTCCTCGAAGGCGACGAGTACGTGATCGACACGGTGTCGTGCAACGGCCAGCACAAGGTGACGGCCATCTGGAAGTACGACAAGCGCCGCGTGAACGATGCCGCCTTTGTGTACTTTGGCCTCTCGATCGTGCCCGCGACGCCGGGCCTTGTGGACGCGCTCATTGACTACCAGTTTACGGTCCTCGATGCGCTCGGTTTTAAGCATGGGCCCGGCCACGGCGAAGTCAAGTTTTGCCGCGGATCGCCCGTGCTGATTGAGGTTGGCGCGCGCTGCCACGGCGGCGAGGGCGCGTGGGTCCCGATCGCCGACACGTGCGTCGGCTACAACCAGGTGGACGTGACGGTCGACGTGTACCTCGGTCGCCACAGCGTCTTTGACGCGCTGCCCGAGCGGGTACTGCACTCTTTGTGTGCGGATGACATATTACTGACATGGGTTTTGTGTAGCCGCTGGCGCTGCCGCAGTATGGCTGCGAGGTCATGCTCGTGTCGTACGTCGAAGGCATTCTCCAGGGGTACCCAGGCCTCAAGGAGATCACGGCCATGCCGTCGTTTCTGCGCAAGGACCTCTTGCTCAAGCCCGGCGATCGCCTCAAGCCAACCATCGACATGTTTACGACGCCGGGCAGCATCCTCCTCATCCACGCGGACGCGAGCGTCCTTGACGCGGACCGCCGCCGCATCCGTGAGCTCGAAGTCGCCGGCTTGTACGACGTTGCGTAATATTTAGCGCCAATATCTTGCTTTTGATGTACACTAGTGTCGTTTCTGACTTGGCGGAAAGTAGTTGTGTTGACTGCACTCTGCGAGCTTGCGCATGTCGCCGTAGAGAAGGCACTGCCGGCAGAACCCCGACACGACGTGCTGGACGGTCTTACTAGCAACGATGGCCCTCGGGGCGTCGGCCTGGAGGCGCCGAGCCCGAGGAGACGCGTCGCTGCGGCTCGTGGCATCATACGCCTGGTACTTGCCGCCACGAAAGACGATCGGGTCGAGCTTCTTTGCCTTGGGCATCGAGAGCGGCGGCTTGGTGTCGGGCTGGTTGTCACTGCGCGGGCTCGCGGGAAAGATCGCGACGTCGGTGAGCACTTGGGGGTAAATGTCCAGCGATGCAAAAGACGGTGGTGGCGTGAGCTGCTTGAGCGCTTTGGCCGGTGGCATCGGTCGCTGTATCGACCGCCTACGCAGCACCACCATAAGGATCAAGAAACACTGCTGCATTTACGTTGGGGCAGGCTTGATCGTCGAGGGGGGCACGGCCTTGTGATGGGATTTGGGGGCTTGGGCTGGTGACGGTGCTTGGACTGGTGACGGTGCTTGGTCGACGAGATTGTCGATTGCAGCGTCCTCGGGCGACGATGGCTTGGATTCCAAAGTTGGTCGAGTGTGGTTCAAGTCTGTGGCCGTCGTTGGTGGCGGCTCGACAACGATTTCGCCACACGGCTCGTCAACCAAAGCGCTGTCGCACGCCACGGGCGACGCGTCGTCTTCCGCTGGAGGCTCCAGCGTCTCTGCGATAGATACACCGAGGCTGAGCAGCTCGAGTGCTTCGGACGTCATCGTGGTCGCCATGTCGTGAGCACACGTGGACAAACCAACGCCCGAGTCATTAGTCTCTTGTTGCAAGGCCATGACGCATTGGTGACGCCTTGGTCGTCACTCGCGTCATTCTCGTCCGGCGGCTCGGGAATCGACTGACGGTCGTCCGAGAGGCGACCGACGACGTTGGCGCAGGCGTCGCGGAGGAGGCCATTCACGTACGCCTCGGCGCTCATATTGTATTAATAGGATGTTAGTTCCAGCGGTGTCAGGGGAAGGGTTAAGACAGTGACGACAGCACACTGTGCGTCAATGCTTGTGTTCCCTTGTGTACACCCATGGCAAGCCCTACTGAGCCGCTGCACATTGAACCCGGCAGCATGGAAGGCGAGCATTTGATTTCCGACACCGGCTTGGTCCTCTGGATTCCGTGATGGGCATGGTGAGAGGTTTGGTCCTCTGGATTCCGTGATGGGCATGGTGAGAGGTTGAGACCATAGTGATGGGCATGGGGAGAGGTTAGACCATGGGTTGAGACGGGCTGCTGCTGCTCATACGAGAGAGGTATAGAAGCCACAGCTCTTCCTTGCGGTTTGTTTGTGGTCCTTCGCCCCTAGCGACGACATGACCACACCGGTGTAAACGCTTTGCAGGGAACGCTCTTTCCAACCAGCATGATATAAATGTACGTAGCCACTTGCCTCATTGGCGAGCGCGATCAGAACCTCGTGCCGCCACAGTGTATAGCATTACTACATGACCCTACGATTCATGCCGCTGACAGTCGATCCAATGCGTCGTCACAAGATTGATTGATGCGTGCCCTGGTAATCTTGATTGATTGACTGGTCGTGCGGACAACTGGGATCAAACCGGCAATCATTATTCTGGCCTGTATGCAACGTTAGCATCTGGTGGCATGCACGGTCTCAAGGGGCCTCCACAATCGGGCAGTTCAAATTTTCATCTCCACCGACAGCGTCCAGCAGTGTACACGCGCGAGCATGTTTGGCAGCCTCGTCTTGTGGAACGCGGTGCTTGCGTTCTGGGCGCTCACATCGCCGTCGTCGAGTCCGGTCAACACACTCGACGCGACGCATGCGCCATCGGCACCGCCCGTCGTTGTCCCGACGTCAGCGCCCACGAATGCCGTGACGCCCAACAAAACGGTACTCCCGGTTCTCAAGAAACTCGTGGGCCAAGCCAAGCTGCCGCCCGCGCCGCCCGCAAAGCCGCTGCCGTCGACCATTTCGTGTCCGGTGGGCCGCAAGGTGAAGCCAGGCGACACGGTGTACATGACGCTCGACGACGGCCCGAGCATCGGCAGCCGCAAGTATCTTCTCCAAGCGCTCGGCCACATTTCCGAAAAGATTACGTTTTACGAGAGCGCCTACAACATTTGCCCGCAAACGAGCAGCCTCGTGCTGGACTGCGACGACGCCGCCAAGCTGCCAGCGATCGAGCTCATGGCGTGGACCATCAAGCAGGGGCACATGCTGGCCGCGCACTCGGACTCGCACTTGTACGACCGGAGCACAGGCTATTGCGACTATGTCAAGATGGGCGAAAGCACCATCGTGCCGCCGCAGTATGCATCATGTGGCCGCGATGCAACCGCCGACATTGTGCGAGGCGCGCTGCGCTTTCAAGAGACCATGGCGCTCGCCGACGACGCGCTCTGGGAAAGCGCCGACGAGAAGGCTGCGTACGCCAAGCAAATCGCCAACATGTGGACATACGCGCGATTGCCGTGCTCCAATGTGTGGCGCATGGCAGGCGACTACAAGTTTGACATGGGCTGGGGTTCTGAGACCTCAGCGACCGAGAAGGCAGCACGGATCAGCGTTGCCGATGCGATTGCAACCGGTACCAACAAATGCAAGCCCGAGACGTACATGGGCAAACCATGGTACACGACCGGGTGGGACGTCGAGTGGGCGTGGAAGGAGCTCAAGGACACAGCGGCCGAAAAGTGCCGGATGATCCAAGTGATCGAGCACGAGTTTAGCCGGGCTGGCCGCGACCGACGCCGGAGCCAAGCAGTCGTTGTGCTTGGCCACGACTACCATTACAACACGCCAGAGAAGGCTGCTATGTTCCGCGACCTCATCGTCGAGTTGAAGCTGCGCGGGTACGCCATGGACACGATCGATCACCTCCAGCTGTGAAGATCGATATTTTATTCGTGAACGATTTCGTGGTGGGATACTCGATTTCGTTTTGTGTGTTCGGGCCTCGGGCCATGTCGCCATGCGAGCTATGGTAGAGCTCGGGCCCAAACGGCAATGAGATTCAGACAGACAGGATCTCAGCCCATCCAAGTGCCACGTGTGGCCACTCTCGCTAGCATTACTCGCGCCACGTCAGCGCCGTACGTATTGCATCACATGCTTCCATATTTTGTCGTCATGCCCATCAGCACATACAATTCGTGAGGTATTTCTAAAATATTAAGATACAAATGTGGTTGCGGTACACAAATTCGAGGAAGGACCTGCGGCACATGGTCGTCACTCAGAATCCTGGTTCTGGCCTGACTTTGCCGTAGAAAGTCCTAATCAGGACCTGGCGCGAATTGAGCGACGACATCTGCTTTGATTCCGCCGGCGATGTTCGGCCTCGCGCTTGGATGGCACGTCGTAGCCGTCGCACTCGACGTCTACGACCTCGTGGGCAGCCCGTCGCCGGTGCCGTCGCCCGCGACAACACCGGTCCCAAGCACGACGTTGCCACCAACGACGGTGCCACCACCGACGACGCCGCCGCCAACGACACTGCCGCCACGCGTCCCTGGCAACATCAAGCTGCCGCCGTATACGCCCTTGTCACCAGTGCCCACGGCCGTCTCGTGTCCGCGAGGGCGTCAAGTCAAGGCGGGCGAGACCGTATACATGACCATGGACGACGGGCCATCGGTTCTTGGTCGGCAAAACCTGCTCGAGGCGCTCGACCCAACGCCGTTCAAGGTGACGTTCTTCGAGTCGGGCTACAACTTTTGCGGCCCCGAGACCAAGTTTGAGCTCATGTTGCAGTGCAAGCCCGAGGCAAAGCCCAAGATCACCGAACTCTCGGTCTGGACGATCAAGAAAGGGCATGTGCTCGCGTCGCACTCGGACACGCATTTTTACGACGAGGCGTCGACCAAGTGCGAGTACGCCAAGATGACGGCGCTCACCAAGATCGCCGACAAGTACGCGTCGTGCGGCCGAGACGCTACCTCGGACATTGTGCGAGGCGCGCTGCATTTTCAAGAGGCGTGGGCCAACGACACACTGTGGGATACGCGCGAAGAGCAGGCGCAGTATGCTCGCCAGCTCTCGAACCTCTGGAGCCTCGCGCGGCTGCCGTGCACCAACGTGTGGCGGGTGCCTGGGAAAAACTACAAATGGTCGCTCTACGGAAGCGAGTCGGGTAGCGAGCAGACGCTGCGCACAAGCATTGCGGACCAACTCGTGGGCGGCAGCCATCTTCCGTGCAAGAACGAGACGTTCCAGGGCAAGCCGTGGGCCGTCTTTGGCTGGGACGTCGACTGGCGCTGGGACAAGGACCAGATGCGCGACTTGAGCGCGGAAAAGTGTCGAATCGTCCAAGCCATCGAGCACAATTTTGACGCGCCCAACAAGGATGGCGCGCGCCGGCTCGGCGTTGTCGTGCTCGCCCACGACTACCACTATAGCACCAAGGAGCTCGCGGTTATGTTTCGAGATACGATTGTCGAGCTCAAGCTCCGGGGGTACAACATCGACACGATGGACAACTATAAATTTGCGTGGTAAAAATGGCAGAATCCACGCCTTCTCTTGTACGACGTGATATATGATAATGGCTTCGCCAACAATGCAGGAAGAATAAAGTCATTTCGTGGGGTTCTCAGGATCGGCACTGAGGCCGTGTCGCCAAAGTAGTCGAGCTGCAGAGACGCATGATCCACGTCGGGCACCGATGCCTCTCTCATCTGGAGTACACAACGTCTGTACGGACGAGGTAAATGCTTCTCATTGTTGTTGAACTGAGTTATATAAATGCTTCTCGATGTTCTACGCCACCACACCGATACCCAAACGTGTATGCGATGGTGCGTCGGGAGGCGAGGTGTATCCGGATTGTGCCTCGTCGGCATCCAAAGGTGAGCTTGCGAGCGGACAAGGCGGCAACCTGCAGATCATTGAGTTTTTCGAGCCCTCGGTGTCGTTCTTGTCGGCCTCCACGCGTCGCCTTCTACTTGATTGGACACTTGTAGAGTGCCAAAAAAGTGGGGACGCCTAGTCGCTGCCGCACTAGAGGCAGAGTGCATTGAACGGCTACAACTCCTACTAGGTGAACGGCTGGCTCTTCAACACGGTCGCCGTGGCTGCCATTTTTGTCAGGGTTCATCCTCCACTTTGCGCAAAACAGCCCAGAGAAGGGCAACGCACCAACAAGTGTCATTGATCGATGTCCGTCGCTGGCTGGCGTCGTACACATATTAGCCAGGCACCGTCACCGCACTTGGTTTAGTACATCGATGAATCGCTCTGAACGTTGCCACCATTGTGCTCGATGGTGGTGGGCGGGCGTCTTCGAGTGCGATGACGGACACCCAGTACAGTGCAACCACGGCAGGCTCGCCGAGCTCCATGGATGTCCTCTGTCGACTCGACCACACCTCCTACTTCGCAGTACAAGGTAGCTTTTACTGGTTGGGAGGATCTTTGCAGCGACAAACTTCAACCGCTCTCGCTTGCGAGGTCGGTAATCCCTCCTCATACGTGCCGCAAATCCTCGTCGCAGTGCTCACTAACCTTTAGCGTGGTACGACTGGCGGGTACGCTTGGCGGGTAGGAAACGAAAGGCGTCAGGGTTATTGAAATGCCTTCATTCGATAATCACCACAGGCGGTGTTGGACTCGCACGGTAAAGTTCAAGATGTGTACCAAGTGATCGTCTTACCGCGTTCTTATCCTTTCAGCCGCCACCTACACGACCAAGATCTTGATGATCAGCGCGCGATGCCGACTGCTTTCAGAGACGCGCGCAGCTGTGACGGACTCGATCAGAAGCGCCTTCCAGAGCGGTATATTTTGGTAGTACGCAAGATAGTAAACAGCCCTTGTCGATAACGCACTGCTTTACCGCATTCCGTCGTAGGGATCGGGCTCCCGTGGAGAGCGGTAAATGCGTTGTGCACCCATCCAGGTTGAAGCCAACGCTATCGTTTGCTATGATCGTTTGCGTTCCATCCTACGCCCGTGTCGTTGGTCGCGATACTTGCAATTGGTACGCGCTTCGAGCCTCGATCTCGTCTCGTTGTCGACGACTTTGCACTTGCCGTTTGAAAGATCCTTTTATCCTGGCGTCCTGCGACCAACTCGTGGCAGCGTGGGACGCCTTGCTACGTGCCACGCGCGAGTATCATTGCTTCAAAGCGGTGCAGAAAACCACGACCCGTCGCACGTCTGCAGCTTACCGCTCCCCAAATCGAACAAGATCCAGGATCGTAAGACGGCGTTGAAATAGATTGCGCTTCCAGGTGTGCCTCGGGCACATCGTCGTCGCGCCGAGACAGCGCCAGGTAACACACGATCCCTGCGTCGTGAGAGGACCGTCGAGGGCTCCAGACGCTGTGTGTGCACCGAATGCTTGTACGATGAGCGGGACATGTCAACTAGGTTTTTCATATTTCCACCAACGGCGAGGCGGCATTCTTGGGTGTCACTCAACCAAAGCTCAAGTGACATAGCAGCCCGCCTGTCTAGCCTCCCCGTTGGCTACGCTCGCACCAGCTGGTGGTCTCGAGGCGCCGGAAGAACGAGTGGGACCGAAACCGTCTTTGGCGCCTCGAACGGGTGGCGGCCTTGCCGTCACTTGAGCCACTTTGCATTTTCCAATTCGACACCATCTCAGCATGGCATTTCTGACGCTCGAAGATCTCAAGCTTTGCTTCAACCTCTACTGCGTCGTGTACGGCATTGGCACGCTCGGCATGCCGGCCAACTACGCCCGTGCCGGCTACTACTGGGCAACGGCCGCGCTCTTGCTCATGGCGGCCATCAACCTCTACACGACGGTGTGCGTCTCCAAGGTGATGCTCGCAGCGCCCAAGTACGTGCGTACGTACGGCGATATTGGCGAGTGGCTCTACGGCAAGCCGGGTCGCTACATCACGACGCTCTCGCAGCTCCTCGTGTGCTGCATGGTGCCGATTGCCTTCCTCGTCCTCGGCGGCTCGCTCCTTGACGTGCTCTTCCCCGAGACGTTCTCTGCCCAAGTCTGGATCATCCTCATGGCCATCACGCTTTTGCCCATCTGCATGATGCCGTCGCTCAAGGAAAGCGCCGGTACGGCCGCTGCAGGTGCGCTTGGCACGCTCCTCGCCGACTTTGTCGCGCTCTACGTCCTCCTCAACAGCATGGACAACATCCCCGCGGGTCTCTCGCCGCCGTCGCCCGCGCTCTCGTTTGACGGGATCACGTCGGTCTTTGGCAACCTCTCGCTCGGCTACTCGGCCGGTGTCGTCATCCCGGCGCTCCAGCGCGAACACACGCAGCCGGAGCGCATGCCGCGTGTCATCTTGGTGACGCTCGGCTTTTGCTCGGTGCTCTTTTTGATCATTTCATTTGCGGGTGTCCACAACGTCGGCTGCCAGATTCCGGGCAACCTCCTCTTTGCCATCACGGGTACCAAGCTCGGCTTCACGGCGCCCCGCGGCGGCATCGTCCTCGCCTTCCTCTTCATGCAGCTCCACTGCACGATCGCGTTTGCAGTCATCCTCTTCCCGACGTTCTACATCTTCGAGCGCATCATCTTCGGCTTCCATAAGGAGCAGTTCACGCTCGAGGCGCGCCAGTCGGGCTTTGAGGATATCGAAACCCCCGTCATGAAGGACGACGCTGCGCTCGAAACCGGCAAGCCCGACGAAGCAAGCGCGGCCCCCATGTATGCGACGCGCCGCGACTACCTCAAGGCGTGCATCATGCGTCTCTGCCAAGTGTCGATCTGCACGGTCATCGCGATCATCTGGAAGGACCACTTTAACGACTTGCTCAACTTTGTCGGCGCCTCGTCGACCGCGCTCGGCTGCATGATCCTCCCGGTCGTCTTCAACATGAAGGCGTTCCACAAGACGATGGGCATGTTCGAGAAGGTTGCGAGCGTCTTCATCCTCATTGTCATCTCGTTCCTTGCCGTCTACGTCTCGATCCAGACGGGCAAGGCACTCTTTACGCCGACGGCGGCCGACCCGACGATCCTCTTCCCGTACTGCCCGGCCGAGTACCAAAAGATGGTCTACACCAACACGACGTACTACAGCACCAAGCAGTAGACGCTTTGTGTCTCCAGAATAGTTTTGTGAAAGTTTAAGTAATAGTAATAGGACACTTGTCGCGGAGGCAGCGCCCACGGGAGACAGTACACGTCGCCCCTGGGCACCCCCTTCCGACAAACCCTTTTCTTTACGCTCTGTCATTTATATATTCAACTACAGAGTAGCTGTCAACCACGATGCTGTTGTAGGAGCCCAAGAAAACAATAGAAAAGACCAGCGAGTCGATTAATCGTACGTCGGGTAAGGACACTATTGACACGAGCACGGATACAATGTATCATATACGCTCATGGTATACGCTTTGCTTTGAAAAGACAGTCTCTATTCGATGCGCCTAGGATTGGCATCGTCGGGGTGCTGCCAGGCTGATTTGTCGGTTCAGGATCACTCTGCAATGACGTGGCACGTCCTCGTGCCTTCCCTACCCCTATCAAGATGGTCTCACCAACGTGGCTGTGCGTTTGGGCGCTCGGTGTTTTAACGGTTCGGGAATCACACTCTAGACGAGCAAGACCAAAGTAGAGCAGTAGAGGTTGCGTGCTCATTCATGGTGTGCCACCAGAATTCGACAGATCGAAGTCTCCTTACAACGTGTTTACTCTACTGGCACTCGCATCATCGACCATCGAACATGGGTTGTCGGTATGTGGTGGGTTCTTTCGGGTCCGAGAGACTGCTTGCCCGTTGCGCATCGCAGCAGAGATGAGGCCGCGCCGGGGGCGTTGAAAACGAAAGCTACTCGTCCTACCATTCTCAGATTTGCGCGTATGAGAACCCTGTGGTAGGCGAAAACGCGTAAGTGTGTCTGCCTTCAAGGGCAATAGCATATATCCTTCTCGGTCGCATGGCCACGCCGCCGCCCGTCACTCGGGCTCGACTATTAGTTCAAGGTGTACGACGATCGAATGAAAAATCACCACACACAAGTGGTGTTGGCTCGCTGGCGAGGCGCTTGCGGCGTCCGTCATCGACCGCCTCGACTGCTGTCGAGGTGCTGCGAGCTCGCCGTCCGCGTGCATATTCCTGCGGCTTTGATCCTGCGATGCTTTGGATACCTTCAAGCGACGTTTCAGTCGTTGTAGCGCTACTAATCGACTAATTCACCGCTTTCAAATGGACCGAACATTTGCAATCAGTGCAATCTATTGGCGCTCGAGCGCTCGACGACCCGTTTGTGCAATCGCATTAACCCAAATACCCGTTCTGGCCCATCTGGGTCCTATCGCACCTGGGATAAGGCAGCATCTGTGGACGCTTCTGGTGATTACAAACACTATTTCCGAAAAATGGCGGTCGTCTTCTTGTGGCATCTCGCAGGCCATTACTCTTGAATTTTGTATGCACCACGTTATCGGGATCAAATAGTGTGGAACGAGTCACACGATTTAGGAAACGTATGATAAGGTAAAGACAGTAGGACTTCGACGTGTCCCACCCTCTGGGTCTGAGAAAGTGACGCCGGCTCTGCATTGGATTTGCAGGCGCGGATTCCAGCGGTGAGCAAACGCCGCTGAGGTCCCTCGACTAGGACGGCGCACAATTGAATTTGAGCTTTCGACCACGATGGCCGGACCCTTTATGACCATTGAAGACATCAAGACGGGCTTCTCGCTCTTCTGCGTCGTCTGCGGTATCGGCACCCTCTCGATGCCGGGCAACTACGCCCGCGCCGGCTACGTCTGGGCGACGATCGCGACCATCTTCATGGCCGCCATCAACGTCTACGCCTCCGTGTGCATCTCCAAGCTCATGCTCGTGGCGCCCAAGAACGTCAAGACGCTCGGCGACATTGGCGGTTGGGTGTTTGGCCTCCCGGGTCGCATCTCGATCGTGATCGGGCACATGCTTGTGTGCACGATGGCCCCCATCATGTTTCTCGTCCTCGGTGGCACGATCCTCACGACGCTCTTCCCCGACTCGTACGACGACACGACGTGGATCATCCTCATGGGTCTCTCGCTCCTTCCCATTTGCCTCGTCCCGACGCTCAAGGAAAGCGCGGGTCAGGCCGCGGCCGGCGCGATTGGTATCATCCTCGCCGACGCCATTGCCATCTACCTCCTCATCGCCAACGTCAATGTCCCGGAAAACGTCTCGCCGCCGGCCCCCGAGATCTCGCTCGGCGGCGTCACGATGGTCTTTGGCTCGCTCTCGCTCGCGTACGCTGCTGGTATCATCATTCCGTCGCTCCAGCGCGAGCACAGCGAGCCTGCCCGCATGCCGCGTGTCATCACCGTGACGCTGACGATCGTGTCGCTCTTCTTCCTTCTCGTGTCGATCCTCGGCGACTACAAGGTCGGCTGCCAGATTCCCGGCAACCTCCTCTTTGCCATCACGGGCACCAAGCTCGGCTTCAACGCGTCGCGCGGCGGTGTCATCCTCGCGTTCCTCTTCATGCATCTTCACATTGTGATTGCCTTTGCACTCGTGCTCTTCCCGGCCATGTTCCTCTGCGAACGCATCTTCCTCGGCCTCCACAAGCAAGAACCGGTCGACGAGAAAGAGGCCGAGATGATCGACCTCGAGACGCCCAAAGAGAGCGCGGCGCACCACCACCACGAACACGAAGACGGCATGGCTGCCTACGCTGCGCCTGGCTCGTACCTCAAGGCCGCGGTTGTCCGCACGATTGTCGTGACGCTCTGCGTGGTAATTGCGATTGCGTTCAAGGACAAGTTCGGCGACCTCCTGGACTTTGTCGGTGCCTCGGCCACGTCGACGAGTTGCATGATTCTGCCGATGGTGTTTTACCTCAAGACGTTTTGGCCGTCGGTCAAGTTGCCGGAGAAGGTGTTTGCGATCATTTCGATCATTGTCACGAGCATCCTCGCGGTCTACGTCTCGATCAAGACGGGCATCAACCTCTTCTCGCCGTCCGACTCGACCGTGATCTTCCCCTTCTGCCCCGCGCAGTTCCAGCAGGTTGTGTACACAAATCAAACCCATTACAAGTTCTAAGCTAGCAACCTGTAATTTATTTCGTGTCCATTTTCATATCCTTGCAGTGCCAAGACAACGTGTCCACAGTCTTGCTGGACAATCGTAAAAGCGATCCGCGCGGTAGGCACAACGGTCACAGGGATCGATTGACCAACGAGACGCGCCCGCCAAGCGAGACGCCACGAGAAGCTGTTGCTCGTACGACTGTTATCTATATCCGACGTGTCCCATGTGAGAACACGCATACCTACGCACGCAATACGGCGCGTGCCAGTCGCAGTGTATCGCAGGTGTGTTATGGAATGTATCTTACGACTCCTACCATTCAACTCTGACTATAGTTACTATAATAGGCGCGAGTAGACGACCTCAACGTGCTCTAATCAATCCTGCTATTTTTTTCCTTTGTAGGCAGGTGTGTACACTTTGAACAAGGCGTTCCTGGTGGACGCACTAGAAACGGCGAACTACCTGCGTGCGTTTGGCTTACGAGTAACCGACAAGTATCCGGATACCCTACCCCTGACGTTTCGCAAAGCACATACACTATTGCTCGCGGACCAAATACTGTACATACATGGTCGCGTCTCATTGGCTCCTGGGTCGTCTTTCGCCGAATAGTGTTGACATCGGGTCGCAGTGCTCAGACCATTGCAAGCTTTGTCGCATGTCGACGTGCTCCTCCTAACGCGAGCGCCAGAGCCACCACATTGCAATCCGCTTCGTTTGCATCATGGCCAAGGCTCCGTTCCTTACGACCGAGGATATCAAGACGTGCTTCTCGCTCTTCTGCGTCGTCTGCGGTATCGGCACCCTCTCGATGCCAGCCAACTATGCCCGCGCTGGCTACGTCTGGGCGACGATCGCGACCGTGTATATGGCGGCCATCAACATCTACGCGTCCGTGTGCATCTCCAAACTCATGCTCGCGGCGCCGCGGGGCGTCAAGACGCTCGGTGACATTGGTGACTGGGTCTTTGGCGCGTCCGGGCGGGCTGCCATGACGGTGGCGTACCTTTTGTCGTGCACGATGGCATCCATCATGTTTCTCGTGCTGGGCGGGTCCATTCTAGTCGAGCTCTTCCCGAGCTCGTACGACGACACGACGTGGATCATTCTGATGGCCGCCTCGCTCCTCCCGCTCTGCCTCGTTCCGACGGTGCAAGAGAGCGCGGGCACGGCCACGGCAGGTGCGATCGGCATCATTCTCGCCGACGGCATCGCCTTGTACCTTCTCGACACCAACGTCAATGCCCCAACGGGTGTCTCGGCGCCGCCGCCCGAGATTACACTCAGCGGCGTCACAACCGCCTTTGGCTCGCTCTCGCTCGCCTACGCAGCCGGCACGATCATCCCGACTCTGCAGCGCGAGCACTCGCAGCCCGAGCGCATGCCGCGTGTCATCACCGTGACGCTGACGATCGTGTCGATCTTCTTTCTCCTCGTCTCGGTCCTCGGCGACTTCAAGGTCGGCTGCCAGATTCCCGGCAACCTCCTCTTTGCGATCACCGGCGACAAGCTCGGGTTCGAAGCGTCGCGCGGCGGCATCATCCTCGCCTATCTGTTCATGTTTATCCATATTGCGATCGCGTTTGGGCTCGTGCTTTTCCCGACGCTCTTCTTCTTTGAGCGTGTCCTTCTTGGCATGCACAAGGAGGCGGCGCGGCCCGAGTACAATGACGTCGAGTCGCCGAAAGACAGTGCGACGACGGACGAGTCGGACGCGCACTACGACGCCAGCGAGGCGTACAAGGCGCCGGGCGCGTACCTCAAGGCGGCGATCGTCCGGACGGTCATTGTCATCATCTGCGTCGTCATTGCGATCGTCTTCAAGAACAAGTTTAGCGACCTCTTGGATTTCGTCGGCGCGTCCACCACGTCCACGTGCTGCATCATTCTGCCCATGGTGTTCTACCTGAAGCAGTTTTACGCTACACTGCCGCTGCTCGAGAAGGCGTTTGCGATCGTGTCGATCATCGCGACGACGGCGCTGGCCATTTACGTGACGATCCAGACGGGCAGCAACCTCTTTGCGCCAGCGGATGCGGCGGCGGTGCGCTTCCCGTACTGCGCGGCCGAGTTCCAGCACTACGTATTCACCAACCAAACCCACTATCAATTATAATGTACCAAGCGGATGACCATCTTTACGATGCTTGGTAGCTACCATGATTGGAAATGGTGGTGGTAGCTCATCGGCAAGCGTACTTTACGCACGGCTCTATCCGCGCAAGAGCAGTGTGCCAATCGATGGGGACGACACGGACAGAAGCCTCAACCTGCGCTATCAGCATCGAGACGGGCTCCATCATGAAGCCTTCACGGCGCCAGACGATCTGAAATGTATTCACGGTTCCAGCACCCTGGGTAGCGTAGTGAAGCACTTTGGCAATACCGGTATAATTAGTGTACTATGGGCGACGTAATGATGATTGGGTCGTATCCAAGCGCACCGCCTTCACGCGCAGACGTGTCCAGATGTGATCGTACCGGTAACGCTAGTCGAGCGCAGCGAACACCAAGAACAGCGTTTTCTTTGTTCCCATCCACGATTGACGCCCGAGAACTCCCGAGAACCGCCAGCGAACTTGGTGCCAAAGCTTGTGGTCATGTGGGCTGGATAAACGCCTAGGTGCGAACACCATGCTGTACACGTCACGCTCCATATGTCGTGGCGTGGCCGCCGCGTCCGTCATCGTGTGCGAAGCCTCTCGTCGTCGGACGTCCTCCAGCAATGTTCTGCACGCTTTAACGACGTTCCCTGCGAAATGTATACGCGATGAAGAACGCGCTATGTGTCAAAGCCATTGTAGACTAGAAGTTGGACGACGAATAGTGTACATTTTAATCAGAAAAGAGCATGTATGCAGCGCTGGCACCACCAACTTTGCCACCATTTCCGTTGTGGAAATAGTGTACGTTCGAACCGTGCGGTCATTGGTCCTTGACTAACGGACGTCAATTAGTGTGCTTTTAAATGAAACCGGTGGCTGACCGAAACGCTGGTCAGCCGCGACAGGGCAGGTATCCTTGCACCAGTTGTCGCAGGCGCCGAAGAAGAGGCAGCATCGGCCATGAGAAATTAACACACTTGTCTGGGTGCCAACTAGGTGTCGAAATACGTCAGAATTCAATTGCCCGCCCTTTGCCCAAGCCGCCATGTCGGGCCCTTTTATGACGTTGGAAGACGTCAAGACGGGCTTCTCGCTCTTCTGCGTTGTCTGCGGTATCGGGACCCTCTCGATGCCGGCCAACTACGCCCGCGCCGGCTACGTCTGGGCGACGCTCGCCACCATCTTCATGGCCGCCATCAACATTTACGCCTCCGTGTGCATCTCCAAGCTCATGCTCATCGCGCCGAAACACGTCAAGACGCTCGGTGATGTCGGTGGCTGGGTCTACGGCACGCCCGGCCGCATCGTCATGACGATCGCGCACGTTCTCGCGTGCACCATGTCGCCCATTATGTTTTTGATCCTCGGTGGTCAAATCATGACGGTGCTCTTCCCGCATACGTTCTCGGACGTGACGTGGATCATCTTTATGGCCATCTCGATGCTGCCCGTGTGCTTGGTGCCCACGGTCAAGGAGAGCGCGTCGCAGGCCGCCGCTGGCTGCCTCGGCGTCCTCCTTGCCGATGGCATCGCCATCTACCTTCTCCTCGACAACATCCACGTGCCCAACGGTGTGTCGCCGCCGACCCCCGAGATCGATTTGGCCGCCGTCACAACCGCCTTTGGCTCGCTCTCGCTCGCCTACGCAGCCGGCACGATCGTACCGACGCTCCAGCGTGAGCATTCGCAGCCCGAGCGCATGCCGCGTGTTATCGTCGTCACCTTGGTGCTTGTCTCGCTCTTCTTCCTCCTCGTCGCCGTCCTCGGCGACTACAAGGTCGGGTGCCAAATTCCCGGCAACCTTCTCTTTGCGATTTCGGACACCAAGCTCGGGTTCGAAGCCGACCGTGGCGGCATCGTCATGTCGTACATCTTCATGCTGCTGCACATTGTGATTGCGTTTGGGCTCGTGCTCTTCCCGACGCTCTTTATGGCCGAGCGATACTGCCTCGGCATGCACAAGGAAGAGGAGGCAACCTACTCGGACGCGATCGACCTCGAGACGCCCAAGGAGACGACGGACGAAGACCGTCATTACGACCCAATGGTGGCCTACGCCAAGCCCGGCGCGTACGTCAAGGCCGCGTTTGTTCGGACCGTCATTGTCACCATCTGCGTCGTTATTGCGATCGTCTTCAAGGACAAGTTTAGCGACCTCCTGGATTTCGTCGGTGCGTCCTGCACGGCCCTCTGCTGCATCATTTTGCCCATGGCGTTCTACCTCAAGAAGTTTTACACGACGCTGTCGCTCACCGAGAAAGCGTTTGGCGTCGTGTCGATCCTCGTGACGATCGTGCTCGCGATCTACGTGACGATTACGACCGGCATCACGCTCTTCTCGCCGACCGACACCAACATTGCGTTTCCGTTTTGCGCGCCGACGTACCAGCATGTTGTGTTTACGAACCGGTCACACTACGGCGCCCCCTAAATTTGTCGTATTGTACATCCTATTCCAATCGACTTGTACCACCCACTGAAACGTTGGTTGTTTTAACGTTGGTTGTTTTAACACTGTTCCTCTGTCAAACCCGTTGGGTGTCGACATCCAAGGCGCAAAGACTCTCTCAAAAGAATTCACATACTTTGTGCTACACCGGAATGCGTGGGAGTTGGCACCAGTACTCGGTCGTTGGGAGTGAGCTGCGCACGGAGGGAGTGATCCTGTGCTGCACTCTGCTCGCCGAGTAATAATGTTGAATTGTTTTCCATCTTGACACTAGCTTCAAAAGTGACACGCAACGGACGTCAAGTGGCTTACCCTCGCCCCTTGTTGGACCCATGAGTTCTCGTCAAGCAAATGAGCTTTGTCGACTGCGACGTGCTGACAATGAGCTAACCCACTCGGATCCACCGCTGGTGGAATCCAACGGCCAAAGAGCAACAAAGAGTCGAGATCGTCGAGGTGGTGAACGAACGCGTGCAGTTGCGTGCTTTGCGCATACGTTGGAGGAGGCAAATTGATAGATGGGTGTTGAGAAGACGACGTTGGCATGGGCTTCGATACCGTGCAGTACCAGTGTGGTTTGTGGCGACCAAGGTGCGACGTCCAAAGCCAACGATTTGCGACCAAGAGCTTTGACGCTTTGAGCTGGAGCAGGTATGTTGTCGCGACGAAACCCTCTTGGCCCAAGGATGTTGCGAGGCGAGCCAAGTGGCAATCACCGTGCTAAATCATTACGTGAACGCTTGACGAGCCGCGTTGCGAGAGACTGACTTGGTCATCGCCATATAAACCTGTTAAAGCAGTCCGCCATGGTTTTTGGTAGCTGGCTACCATGTGCGAAATATTGTCTGCTACCCTAGTCCGAAGTTGACGTGTGCTACGTGGTAAAGAGGACGACGCAATTGTAGGATCATGCCGGAGCGCCTGTCTCCAATCTCCATTTTGGCCATATTTCGCCAAAATTCCATGGATTCCAACCAGGATTCCTACCACGCTGTTGCACTGACCGTCGTGTATAGAAACGCCAAGTTCATTTCGATCTGCAGTTCGTCGCCGCAGTGGTCAGAGCTGCCTCGTGCCCCAGCGTGCCCCGCGCCAATCGCTCGCTTGCTATCGTCCGTGATCTCCACCTCGGACGATAGAGCAGGAACCTATTTACTTTACATGTTAACCACCCAGCGCACGCGCCAAAGTATTCTCACGCACAAGTCCACCAGACGGTGCAGACTGGCGCTATACCAGGTACAGTCGACTCTCCCTAATTGCATATCCCGAAACTCGATATTCCTCTCCAGTGTGATACAGTCCGACCCTGATTTTTTACAGCTCAAAACGAAATAAAATAAATTTGATGCCGAATGACCAAGAAGCCGAAGGCGACGCCAAAGTCGCGCGCTGTGTCCTCGAGCAAGGCCACCAAAAGGCGACGACGCAGCGAGCCGGATGGCGCGGTTGCGCTGCCGACGACCAGTGCGCGTGGTCGGTGTCGACACCGTCAGGGGTAGCGTCCGTTGATACACCGGCGCTGGCTTGAGGCGCTTGTGCTCGAGCACGACGGCCCTT
>NW_012156433.1:313166-320093 GCF_000151545.1 Saprolegnia parasitica CBS 223.65
TTGTCGCAGGCGCCGCCGCGGCCATCGCTGTTGTGACCACCTCGTCGAGCTCGTCGACCGTGTCGACGTCGCCGCAGCTGGCAACGACGGCACCGATTGCCGTGACGACGCCGACACCAGTCGCGACACCAGCGCCGACGACAACGATTCCTGTCAAGGTCAAGATTCCGCACCGTATCAAGATGCCGCCGGCGCCACCGGCCTCGGACATTCCGACCAAGCCTACGTGTCCGTCGAGTCGCAAAGCCGAGCCGGGCGACACGGTCTTCATGACGCTCGATGACGGACCGTCGATCAAGGGCCGGAAGAACCTCCTCACAGCGCTCATGCAGATCAACCAAACCATCAGCTTTTTCGAGTCGTCTTACAACTTTTGCGGCGCCGAGACGTACTACGAGCAAGAGCTGCACTGCCAGTCGCCGAGTCCGTACAGCGAAGTCACCGACCTCTTTGCCTATACCATCAAGGCCGGCCACTTTCTCGCTGCGCACTCCAACACGCACTACTATAGCAACTCGTCGCGGCTTTGCGAGTACGCCAACATGGCCAAGTTCACCAAGATCGACGCGCAGTACGAGTCGTGCGGCAACACGCCGGTCGCTGACATGGTTCGCGGCGCACTGCGTATCCAGACCGCCCTCAACAACGAGTCGCTCTGGGACAACGACGACGAGTTTGCCATGTACCAAAAGGCGATGACCAATATTTGGACGTACGCGCGGCTGCCGTGCACGAGTGCTTGGCGGCTCCCGGGCTACCAGAAGATCACGCTCTTGGGTCCAAAGGACGGGCTCCAGCCCGAGCTTGGCGCCCGCACCGAGGTGGCCGACGCCATGTTCCGAGGCTCGCTGCCGTGCCGGAACGAGACCTTCCAGAGCAAGCCGTGGAACACGATTGGGTGGGACGTCGAGGTGCGTCCAGACGGCGCCAACAACCTCCCGCCCAAGTGCAACATTTTTCGCAACATTGAACAAGGCTTTGGTGGCGGCCACGACCCGCAGCGTCGGCAAGAGGTCGTTGTACTTGGCCACGACTATCACTACGACACACCCGAGAAGGCCAAGCTCTTCCGCGACGTTCTCGTCGAGCTCAAGCTCCAGGGGTACGCGCTCGACACGATCGACCACCTCAAGACACACTAACGAATTACACATGTACAGAGTCATGGAATTTCCTCTTGTACACTCGGAGAACCAGGAACGAGGTGGGTCTGTCGTTTTTGAGCTCGCGGCAACGAAGTGTTGGCATCGCATCGACAGACAATAATATGTGCACCAAGGTGGGTTGAGGTGCAGAAGAGCGCCGCAAGTGCCCCAAGCGGAGCCTCTCACCTGTCGACTAGCTCCCGCGCTCCAAACTATCAGGCAGTGAGTCACGCCACATGAACGGGGCTTGATTTGCTTGACCAGCGGTGGTCGTCGAGAGCATACCTTTGAGCACGTAGTACTAGCAGAGCAAAGTGGAGAGTGCCTTCCTTTGCAACCACCAAGTATTTTCCTTCTTATAGTGATCACGAGCTGTGATCAGTGCGGCTCTACGATATAGCACCGCATCTGATACTACCCAGGCTGGTACACCTCCGACCTGCGCAAACCGATCAGCTCTGACGCTGCTATACACACGCCGTGGCGTTGCGCACGGGCTCAATTGACTATCTGCGTCGTTTGCTTGTCGCTGTAAACTGCTGGGTGGCGTCTCTCGTCGGGCTGTCGGGATGCATGAGCTGCGCGTCATTGACGACTCTAAACCCGGTTCCCTTTACCCATATCTCTCGCCCCTCGGACGCAGAGATTTCTACGCTCCACCTCGCTCGCGCCATCGAGCGCCGACCCTTGTCGCACCGACGCGCTTCCAAGATTTGCACTGGTCGTGCAGGTGCTGGCCGTGTGGCAAAGTGCAAACTCATTACGCGCCTGTGACACATCCAACGGTCGGCCAATCACAGTGCCCTTTCGTCAACGCCAGCAAGATCAACGGTCACCCGACCGACCACGCTCAGCCACGTACGCTGTGGCCAACCCACGATGTGGCCGAGCGCGTCGCACGACCGAGTGTGAGATAGCCTAGTCTATGGCTCTGGGGACATAGATCCTCTGCCGCAGCTCTGCGCGTGAGCTTCTTGGCTACTCGGGAGGGTGCTGCATATTCACTCCAATATTTGGGCGTATCCGGTCGCGTGACACAGCACAACAGGACCTTCCGGCGCTCGAACAACACCTGCTCGGTTGATGCCATTTCCCAACTAGCTCTCGCCTCTCGAGACGAGACCAGTATTGCCGCCCTGCACGCATAGCATGCCGCCCGTTGAGACACCGCCGGCCATCATGGAGTCGCCCGTCGACCGCCAAGTCCAAGGAGGCAAGGTACAAGGCCTCTTGACGCCGAACCATCTTATCTCATGCTGGCTCCGTACTAGCGCAAGAAGCTCCTCCTCGGTGTCGGCGCGCTCGTCATCGTCGCCGCGGCCGCGACAGCCATTGCCGTTGCGACGACTGCCGAATCCAGCACGGCCTCGAACGACAACAGCGACAACGCGGTCGTGACGCCGCAGCCGCCGTCGATTGTGATTCCGATGCCGAGCGCGACCGGTGCGCCTGCGTCCGTCCTCAAGGTCAAGACGCCGCACAACATCAAAATGCCGCCCGTGCCGCCGGCCACGGACATTCCGACCAAGCCCACATGTCCATCGAGCCGCAAGGCCGAGAAGGGCGACACGGTCTTTATGACGCTCGACGACGGACCGTCGATCAAGGGCCGGAAGAACCTCCTCACAGCGCTCGCGCAGATCAACCAAACCATCAGCTTTTTCGAGTCGTCCTACAACTTTTGCGGCCCCGAGACGTTTTACGAACAAGAATTGCGCTGCGAATCGCCAAGTCCGTACAGCGAAGTGACCGACCTCTTTGCCTATACCATCAAGGCCGGCCACTTCCTTGCTGCGCACTCCAACACGCACTACTACAACAACCAGTCGGCCTTGTGCGAGTACGCCAACATGGCCAAGTTCACCAAGATCGACGCGCAATACGAGTCGTGCGGCAACACGCCGGTCGCCGACATGGTTCGCGGCGCACTGCGTATCCAGACGGCCCTCAACAACGAGTCGCTCTGGGACAACGACAAGGAGTTTGCCATGTACCAAAAAGCCATGTCTAGCATCTGGACGTACGCACGGCTGCCGTGCACGAGTGCGTGGCGGCTCCCGGGCTACCAAAAGACGACACTCCTCGGTCACAAGGACGCGATGCAGCCCGAGGCCGGCGCCCGCAATGAAGTGGCCGATGCCATGTTCCGAGGCTCGCTGCCGTGCCGGAACGAGACCTTCCAGAGCCAACCGTGGTATTCGATTGGGTGGGACGTCGAGTGGCGCTGGGAGTCGCTCAGCGATATGCAAGCGGCGAAATGCGCCATGTTCAAGACGATCGAAGGCAACTTTGCGTGGGGCGGCCGCGACGCGCAGCGCAAGCAAGAGGTCGTTGTGCTCGGCCACGACTACCATTATGACACGCCCGCCAAGGCCAAGATGTTTCGGGACCTCCTTGTCGAGCTCAAGCTCCATGGGTATGCGCTCGACACCGTCGACCACTTAAAGATCTACACCTAACCTCATCTCACGCCTTTACACACCTTTTGCTATCGTCTTGCACGAGCTTCACATTGCAGCCGATGTGGACAGTCGTGTGTGAGGGCTACATAAGTACTACTAGTACTAGTACGTAGTAGTACAAAGGTAGTATTCGCGCCAGTTTGAAGTATGTTGAACGCGCTGATAACCCGCCACTCGAATGACGTTAAATTGCGCTGCGACGACGAATTGCGCTGCGACGGCCTCCTTTGTTGCATCCGACGAGGACGAGACAGAAAAGGATGCATATCGCCCGTCGCCCGGCAGAGTGCAATGGTAATATTACCGCGCAGAGAACCGACAAAGGCGACCACAGCGAGATCAACGAGAATTGCAGACAACCTAACGAGCCCATTTGATGTTGGAGGTTAGGTATCGCTGCGATCATGATACCGTATACTTTTCGGCTCCTATGCAACCAGTTCTCATTAGTCGTACCCGCAAAGCGACATTATTGTCATGCGGTCGCATGCTGCGACGCGCGACTACAATTTGTACCGTTCATGACGATAGCGCCACCTAGTGCGCAAGCCGCGACTGTACCGGTTCTACATTTACCACTTCTTCTGGGTGCTGAATAGACGTGGTATCACGAGATGTCGGAGCCACAAGTAGTATGGCTGGTCAGCCAACCACAAAATCCTTCGCAGACACTGCAAGGGAGCTCTTACCGATCGGCAGCCCAAGACGCAAACTCTTTGCATCGCCGACCAAGTTGCGTGTTTTTCGACCTCTGCCATTCGACCTGCGACCTTCGAACTTCGACATTCAACTTCGACGTTGATGGATTTGCGGCGTGAGATGGACGACATCTCATCACCCGGCGGCGGGTCGCCCGAGGGCAGCAGCACTGCGCCGAGGAAAGGCCGCCCGCTGCGGTCACTATGGAGCGTCTTCACCAACAAGGCCAACGCGCACATCATCGCGGAAGGTCCGCGGGCGCCATGCAAGCATTGCAACAGCATCGTGATGCACCACAACAAAACGGCGTGCGTCGAGCGCCACCTGCGCAAGTGCGCACCGTTCGTGAGCCTCATGGCCTCGCTGCCCGAAGCGCAGCGCCCAGAGTGGTACGTGCGTCCGCCCAAGAAGGCGCCGTCGGACGCGGGCAATGACGTCAAGGCTGTGCGGGATCGCCGCATCCTCGCACCCGAGATCGTGTCGCTGAACGTTGGCGGCACGCTGTTTCAAACGACGAAAGACACGTTGTTGCAACATGAGCACTCGCTCTTCCACCTCATGCTGGCCACGCCGCCAAGCCACAACCATGGTACGCATTGGAGATGGGATCCTGCTCACGCGATCGACGATTAGACACGTACTTTATCGATGTGAACCCAAAGGCGTTCGAAGCTGTGTTGGACTACCTCCGATATGACGAGCTCTGTCTCGACGATATGACGACGTGGGAGCGCAAGAAGGTGCTCAAGACGTTTGCCTACCTCAAGCTGCCAGTGCCCAACGTCGGGTGGGACCCATCGACGGGCGTTATCTCGACGCGCAATGGCTTCTCGCCGGGCGGCGCCATGTAATACTATCTACGTGTTTTATTCGTTTCCGTCTTGCTGCCTCCAACGAGTCGTATGGTGGCACGACATGGATAGAGGCATGGAATTAGGTCAAGTAGAGGAAGAGCGCCGACGCACACATAAACGCGGTCACACCAACGACTCTGTGCGCGTGCTCGGCGGCCATGAAGAGCTGTCTCTGCAGCACCTCGGTTGCTACTACCATCTCTTCTTGGACGTCGTCGTCGAGCTCGGACAGCGACCCGACGCTCTATCCATTGACATCAAGAAGATCCAAGTGCAATCTCGCGGCTTACGTGGCAGCACGAGCCGTTGAGATTTGATGCTCGCGAGATGGGCAGCCGACCAACGCCTCTATGCACGGCCGTCACGTTGGCTTCTAGTACCGGCGACGCGGACGCAAGTCCTGCGGCCGCAAGCAGGCAGAGGCCGGCCGCGATCCGACGTCGCATCAACGCCCGGGGCTGTCGAAGGCCAAAAATAGATTGCCGTACCTCGATGCCGATTGGCTCGTTCTTAGCAAGCAGGCTTATCTAATGCTTCTAACATATAAAGCGCTCGTTTGATCCCAGATGGCGGCCAACGCCTTCTCCACTCTATTCCGACTCAGCTCATCCTGTGGAGTCTCGCACAATACCGAGTACAGTTCATACTATGAGACGATTGTGGCTTGCTCGTGCTTTGGTGCTGCGATGTGAGCTAGCGCAACTGCATGTTGGTAGCAAGCGACAGTGATATGACGCTTGACGACGGCAGCAGATATGGCCGGCAAGGTACTGGCACCTCGCCCACCCACCACGTGTGCTGGAAGTACAAGTACCGGTAACCGCTGGTAGATCACTTGATGAGAGCCGCAACGGACGTGAACAATCGAGTCTGCGAGCAAATAAGATCGCAGCCGAAACCATATAACGGCTCGGTTTCATAGTCTTGGATTGCCTATGGTCGGCAGCGAACAAATGTCACATGAGCGTCCTCTGTCGCTGCTAGTGAACTCTTCGACAGTACCGGTACAGTAGTGGGTTGCGTCGGCGGGAGTGGCATCGCTTGTGTTCCTTGTCGCCCGACGAGGTTGTCGAGTACCGACAGGCGATCAAAAAGTTAAAAAATATTTTTAGTATTCAAATTGACGGCTTCTAAAATCCCTGCAGAAAAACGATCTGCCCGTTTCCTCTCGATTCAATTGTATTTTTATCCCGAGCCATCCGATAGACTTGGTGTTTGCATACACGGGGCGTCCGGAGTGAATATTAATAATCGACCCCACCAAATGCTCAACCCCGTGCATTCCGTAAATAAAGCCGTCACGAAGATGAGGCCGATGGCGTCGGAAGCATGCGGCTGGAGCATGGGCTGGCTGTACATGCTTGGACTACTCTCGCTCTGTGTACATGTGGCCACGGCGGCGTCGCCCATGGCCACGACCATCGAGTACAGCTTTGACAAGGTCCGCGCCGGCGGCGTCCTCGGCTCGATCCACGTCGTGTACCCGACGCCGTCCTCGACCTTGGTCACGATCCTCGCCGACATTGACATGCGCGCGCTCAATATGACACAAGTCCACGCCTTGCACCCGAGCTGCGGCCACCACATCAAAGAGTACAAGTGGTATCTCGTCGTGAACGAAATGGGCATGGTGCCCATCGTCGGCTTCCTCGACAAGTGCGACCACTTGGACTTCACGCGCGTCGTCGCGCCGCCGACGGTACCTTCGCCATGGCCTCTCGAAGCGTGACGCTCATGTGCATGACCTGTAGATTGAGGCGCTCTCGG
>NW_012156434.1:0-600 GCF_000151545.1 Saprolegnia parasitica CBS 223.65
CGCCGCAGCCGCGACAGTCATGGACCTCGACAACAAGCTGCGCGTACATACGATCGAGGTCGACACCGCCTCACCTCGACACGACCACCCGCGCAAGTGCAGCGCGTACCAGGTCCTTTTCTCGAGTCCTCAAGGTGGCTACGGCGACATGGTCTGCAACCAGTCGCCGAACCTCCAGAGCTTTCGCCTGGACACGTTTACCGGCGAGGCAAGGTACCCGGTCTCGGTTCACTTTTCGCCGACTACATGGTCCAGTTTGACGCCGCAACGAGTTCTTCCACTGCACGACGTGGACGAACGAGCACATGTACCATGCGCTCAAGACGTGTCTCGGCCCCGAGCCCGCCGATTGGGTATGCGCGAACAAGGCCGTGTGGATGGCCGCTACCAAGAGCTACGGCCACCACGACATCATCTTCCGCATCACAGAGCCCTACGCGCCGAGACTCGAGGGCGACCAAGGTTTTCTCCCTCATGCGCAAGGTTAAGCGCTACGGTGATACGTGGGCCTGGGCGCGCTCATTACACGCGCTACCTTTCAGCGTATCATCCCCGAGCAGCACCGTCCTCGACATCTTTTGCAGCTACGCGTGTCCCGAG
>NW_012156434.1:4834-10057 GCF_000151545.1 Saprolegnia parasitica CBS 223.65
AAGGGAAGTCAAGGGACATCAATCTCTTGGTGGAAACGTGCTGTGTCGGGGTGGGTCGTAGCGACTGGGACGTTGGACCGCGGTTCTAGAAGACGACGATGGGACGACGCAGTCTGTTTCCAGTGTAGAGGATGACGATCTGGTTTGGTGAAGACGGCATCTTGGCGTTTGTATGGAGTGCCCATAGAAGACTCGGGTTGCGGCTTTCTTGGGCGTTGAAGTGCAAAAACGTTGAAGGTGACGGGCATATCGGGTGGCGTAATATTATTCGAGTACGCTGGAAGAGAATTGAAAAAGTTGCATCGTGACCTGATAATGTGGGCACTTTGTCGTTGATAGCTAGCCTGACAGTCAAGAGGGGAGGTTGTGTAAAATGGGTGTTTTGCGAACTTTTTGCTGCAGTGTGCTTGGGAAAACGCACACCTCGTCCTGTATATACGTATTGCTCCTCAAATCACGCCTCGTGTACTGGATCACCGGCGACGTGCACCCGAAATTCAATCCATTTTAAATTCTAAAACGGAAATCTCCTACCGGTACCAGAAAGTCTTACTACCGGTGTTAGTAGGATCAACTTACCCATGTCTAACGAGGCAGAGACCCAACCACTGCGACGTCACCTGCTCTTCGTCAAACTAGGACCCGCTTTCAAAATTCCAACATATACGAGCCCAGCATTACGCCCGCAATGTGAGTTTGCGGCCCCTTCTGTTGACTCAGACGCGAAAGGACGCTTCTCAACGGTGGGGTTTTTGATTGGGCCTCCACGGCGCCACTGACAGTGTCTGTACGACGCTCCGAACACGTTGTTTGTTGATGTAGTAGTACCTTACGACCCTCCTCACTGCTGGCTCCAACGGCAAGCGCCGTGGACAATTTAAATTTCATGGCAGCCGCCAACCCACCACCCGCAGCAGTACCGTCACGCCGCCGTCGCCAGCAGACGCCGGAGCAAATGGAACAGAGTCGGCGACGCGCAAAGACATACTACACCCTGCATCGCGACAAGGTGCTCGCCAAGCTCAAGGTGCGCTACGAGCAAAACCAGGAGAAAGAGCGCTCTCGTCGGCGAGAGAGCTACGCGCAGACCCGAGCAAAAAAACGCAGCACCCGACCACTAGACCGACCAACACAGCACGCTCACTCCCTCGCCTTTATCCTCAATTAAGAAAAAGTCCTCTTAGCCTACACCTCTGTCATGTATTTCATTGTAAATCCAGACACCTCTCGGATAACTGTCTCCAGTTTCAAGTGCTGAGTGAGAAGCCGTTCAACGGTGACGACAACGAATACCCAGTCACCAGCCCATGAAAGGTATCCAACCTACTCGGATAAATCCAATTTATGCTATCTGGTACTACCGCTAGAACATCGAAACCTTGGATAGATCGGACATATGTTTGTGCGCTTTTCCAGCCGATCGAGGCGCCGGCTCGACCAACACATACTTCTTGAAGTATGCCTCTAGCTCACCGCGTCCTTGGCATGTGAAAGAGGGTCGAGGTTCTATATGAGAATGCAGGCAGCACCATCTATCGATCTACGAACACGGTGGGGAAGGACGAGTCGAACCAGTGCTCGCGTTGTGTGGACGAGACCATGGTGTAACACTAGGTTCCTGGTGGAATTTTCAAGTTCAGCAGCTGGTATTGACGCTCTGACTGTGTTGGTATAGACCATGTGTCAGAGCGTACCCAACGCTCTTTTGATGGTCACCACGCACTCGTTGTACGGAGACATACAAAGTTTACTATGGCCCTTGTTTCGAGTCGTTTCGAGCTGACACAACAAATAGAAAATGTTTGTACTGGTGGTTATCGGGTTGACGACTACGACTACCGGTACTGCGAAGGAAATGTTGCGCATCGACTTGATGATGGTACGGGTCTCTCCTTGGACGCAACCGAACTGCTGTCCACTCGATCGGCGTCTGATTTGGTGCGTCTCTATTCGCGTCTCGGTTCATCTTTGGTTCGCACGATTACAGGTCGCCAAAGTCCCATCCGAACGCCAAGATAAAAATTCCAATGCGCTAGCCACACGTACCACGCAATAATCTGATCGCGATCGGTTCAAACCACTATAAACTATGAACCATATCTACAAGCGTCGTCTCATTGCCGCCTTCTGGGACCATGACCATAGCGAAATTATTCCCAGAACCTAAAGTCAAAAGTCGACATCGGCTTCGCTGCGGTGAGCACACATTTGTGTAGGCCAATGCTTGGTCGTCGCTCGTTGCACAGTACTGTAGGGGCCGTGCGCGATGGCTATATCGACGGCCTAAGCTTGATTTCAACCCATCTCACACTTGTTCGATGGCTTTGTACTGAGTACTGAGGCTGCCGTCAACGTAGTGTTCACAAAATCCAGTTTGTTATCAGGTGACATCGCTCCAAAGCGTACTTCTTTCTTTCCCAGTGTAGTACCACGTGTATCAATAGTAAGCTCAAGTCCCACCCCGCCCCGCTACCTTCAACCTTTTTCTTCCAGAAAGCCGCAACCCGAGTCTTCTATGGGCACTCCATACAAACGCCAAGATGCCGTCTTCACCAAACCAGATCGTCATCCTCTACACTGGAAACAGACTGCGTCGTCCCATCGTCGTCTTCTAGAACCGCGGTCCAACGTCCCAGTCGCTACGACCCACCCCGACACAGCACGTTTCCACCAAGAGATTGATGTCCCTTGACTTCCCTTCTCACTTTTCCTTTGCCGCCTTCCAGCTCACGCTATGCAACGCGAGGTGTTGACGACGGATCGCGTCTCGTACATTGCGTCGCTCGACAAGCACGCGGCCGATGGCAACGACTACGAAGACGCCAAGACGCCCGGTGACCTCGAAGACGGCGCGCTCCGTGACGGCGGCGCCCTTGTCTACTCGTCGCCCGAGATCCTCGCGCTCATCTACCAGTACGCGATGGTCGGCATCGTCTACGGCGGCTTCTCGGTGATGAAATACCCGATTTTGACCGGGTACTTTGCGCTCGAGACCAACGTGCTCAACTCGGCGTACGCGCTTTTGAGTCTCGGCTGGTCGCTCAAGTTTGTGTTTGGTATGCTCAACGACTGCTTCCCCATCTTTGGCTACCACCGCAAGCCGTACATGCTTCTCGGGTGGGGCCTCACGGCCGTGCTTTTGGTCGTTACGGCCATTCGCCCAGCGGGCGAGGCCAACTCGCAGACCGACGGCTCGACGTTTGCGCTCCTGTGTACGTGCACGGGCTTTTGCTACGTCATGGCCGACGTCGCCCAAGACGGCTTGATGCTCTCGTACGCGCAGCGCGAGCCGATCGCGCTTCGAGGTCGTCTCCAGTCGTACATTTACGGCACGCGGTTCGTCTTTGCGGCCATTATCGGCGCGATCTGCGGCTTTTGCCTCAACTCCAAGCAGTTTGCTGGTCAGTTTGACTGGGACATTGGTGTCAACGGGTACTTTTGGATTCTGGCCGTCCCCGCCGTCATCAACATTCCGATCGTCTGGTTTTTCATCAAGGACACCAAGACCGAGGCGGTTCCGTTCAGCATTTACTTTGGCAAGCTCTGGACGCTCGTCCAGAAGCGCGCGGTGTGGCAGGTGCTCATTTTCAACTTTGTGTTCAACTTTTTCACGACCAGCATCCTCTCGACCGCGAGCTCGTATGTCATGCGCTACTGGGCCAAGGTCGACAGCCTCAACAACGCCATCATCTCGGTCGTCGGCAACCTCCTCTTTGCCGTCGTGCTCTACGTCACGGGCATGTACGGTACGCACTGGAACTGGCGCTACGTGCTCGTTACGACCGTCCTCATCGCCAACGTCATCGATTCGGTCTGCCAGTTCTGCACCATCTACGACGTGGTCCGGTACCAGTGGTTTTACCTTGGCGTGCCGCTCCTCGAGCAGATTCCGCTTGGCATCAACTTTGTCGTCGGGACCTATGTCATTGTCGAGCTCGCCGAGCCGGGCAGCGAAGGCGTCATGTACGGTCTCCTGACGACCATCTCCAACCTCCCGGGCACCTTTGGCACGCTCGTCTCCAACGTCATTTGCGCGCAGCTCGCGTTCAGCAAGGCGCTCATCAAGGAAGACGCGCCGGTCACGCGCGACGCGGTCGCGTACTCGTACTACATTCAGTACGCGTCCATTGCCATCGGCTGCTTTGCGGTCGTCTTGCTCCCGAGCCAGAAAGCCGCGGTCGCCGAGCTCAAGAAGAACGGTGGCAGCCAGCCGCGGATCGCTGCGTTCATCTTTTTTACGCTTTTCACGACGCTCTGCGTGGCCGTCACGGGCAGTCTCAGCTCCATGTACGAGAGCACCAACTGTCTCTTGCTCGCGGGCGGCGAAGGCTGCGAAGTGGCGCCCTCGGGCACGTACCTCCTCGGCATCTTTGTGCCCGTGGGTCTGGCGCTGCTCTTGATCGCCAAGTTTGCCTTCTTCCACTGATATGGGCAAAAACGGAGATCAGGCGATCGCTGTCGCGAAGCTACTACGTCAGACGAGAGTAGAAAATGTAGTGTGTCATGTGGATTTGAATTGGAGTTTGAATTGGAATATGACTTTGACTTTCAACGGCGGCGAACGGGAACGAGGACCACCCTGCCATTTGACCGAGTCGAGAAAATTGCAAGTGCTGCGTGCGACAACATGTCGCCCTGAACCGATTTTGATGGGACACGATGTCGTTTTAACAGGATGGTCTAGCCTTTTACCTGTCCATACACAGCGAGCGACGCCGGCGCGTTACCGTGCTCTCGGACGCCTGTGTCGACCCATGGCCGCTCACACCTACGCGGTCCAGGCCGATGTCGACTCGATACTGGTTGTATCTTTGCAGCGCCCACTAACGACATTGCACATAGCGCACGGAAGTTGAAACTTACAATTATGTGTCAAATGTCACAAAAAGTACATTTCATTACAAGTTGATTCGATGCATGTTGTTTGTGGTATTAGTAAATAGATGAATGGTTCATAATCGAGAGTCTCCTAGTGCGCGCGTTGCTTGTTGCGCGCGTCGCGCAGGATGCGCTCGACGGTCAAAGCGAGCGCACTCGGGCGAGGGCACGCTGTCGCCAGAGGCGATGTGACGGCTGCCTTGCGTGGCGCCGCGTGGATCGTAGGGCGAAGCGTGCACCCTGCGAGCTCTTTGGCGGCCTTTGCGGCCGCGCGCTCGGCCACGATCGTGTGGCGCGGCTTGGAGAGGCGCTCGTGCACAGGCACCGCTGCCGGCGCCGGGTGGA
>NW_012156434.1:10738-156789 GCF_000151545.1 Saprolegnia parasitica CBS 223.65
CGTACCGAGTGTGCCATCTTGTGGTCTTTTCTATGTAACTACAGCCAAAGAGCTCGCAGGGTGCACGTTTCGTCCTAAGATCCACGCGGCGCCACGCAAGGCAGCCGTCACATCGCCTCTGGCGACAGCGTGCCCTCGCCCGAGTGCGCTCGCTTTGACCGTCGAGCGCATCCTGCGCGATGCACGCAACAAGCAACGCGCGCACTAGGAGACTCTCGATTATGAACCATTCATCTATTTACTAATAACTAATACCACAAACAACATGCATCGAATCAACTTGTAATGAAATGTACTTTTTGCGACATTTGAACTGATAATGCTAGATGCTAGCAAACGTGTCCAAGGTTCTAAGCCTCTGACGCCATGTGCACGCGATGCGTCGTACTGGTCGCTTACGAGTCGAGTAGCTGCAATATATATATATATGTTGCGAGGCTACTACGAGTAAATGATGGTGTCTCGCTTCGTCTTGGCGATGACGTTGCCCTTGTCGTCGCGCGCGCCGGCAGGCGCCTTGGCCATCGCATGGTGCGCGAGCTCCTTTGGCACGGGCATCTCGCACGCCTCGAGGTACTGCTTGAGGTCGTACATGATCTCTTCGTCCTGGTCCGTGAGGAACGAGATCGCGACGCCTTCCTTGCCTGCGCGGCCTGTACGACCAATACGATGGCAGTAGTTTTGGATCTTGCTCGGCACGTCGTAGTTGATGACGTGCGTGACATCGGGGATGTCGAGACCGCGCCCGGCCACGTCGGTCGCGACAAGCAAATCGTACGTGCCGTCGCGGAAGCCCTTGAGCGAGTCTTCGCGTTGATCTTGGGATTTGCCACCGTGGAGAATCGTGGCGCGAAAGCCTTCGGCGCCGACGGCGCGGGCGACCGTGTCGCACTCCTTCTTGACGTTGACAAAGATGATAATCTTGGGCGCGTCGGCCTTGTCGCGCGACGTGCGGGGCGCGCGCAGCACGTCGCGGATCGTTTCCATGAGCTTGGAGCGCTTCTTGCCGCCGGGCATGAACCACACTTGCTGGTCGATGCGCTTGTTCTTGCCCGACGTCTCGTCACCAATCTTGACGATCGACGGGTGGCGCAAAAACGTCTTGGCGAGCCGCTCGACTTCGGGTGGCATCGTCGCACTAAACATCATGGTCACGCGGAACTTGAACTGGTTGTCGGCGACTTGGAGCTGCTGCTCGAGCTCGTCTTCGTTCTCCGACTTGAGGAGACCCCCCATGGTCTCGAGGACGTCGACGACTTGCTGTTCGAAACCCATGTCGATCATTCGATCGGCTTCATCCAGCACGACGTAGTTGCACTGGTTGAGCACGAGATACCGGTTCTCAATCACGTCGTTGAGACGACCGGGCGTGCCAATGATGATGTCAATGCCCTCCCGGACCTTGAACGCTTGCTCTTCCTTGCTCTGGCCACCGACAACGGCCACGGTCTTGATCATGTGCGCGTTCTCGCCTTCGCCAACCGTCGTGTACTTGGCGAGCTTGATGGTTTCTTGCTCGATCTGCAGCGCGAGCTCGCGCGTCGGCGCCATGATGAGCGCCAACGGCCCTTCGTCCGCCGTCCGGGCAATCATGTTGGCCGGCAGCTGGCAGAGGTACGCGATGATCGGGATCACGAACGCCGCCGTCTTACCCGAGCCCGTCTCGGCGATACCAATGATATCGCGGCGCTCCAAGCCGACGGGGATGCCTTGCATTTGGATCGGCGACGGCCGCTCGAAGCCCATCTCGGTGATCGCGCGGAAGAGCGGGGCCGGCAAGACCGCTTCGTCCCACTTGCGCAGCGGCCGGGGCGCGCGCCGCCACGCAGAATAATGTCGAAATCTTCGCGGAAAATGCGCCAGTCGCGCTCCGACATGTCGCAGAGCGCCTTCTCGCTCCAGTGCAACGCGGCCGACTGGGCGAGCTTGACCGACTCGGCTTCGCGGTTTGCCTCACGCTCCTGCATGCGCTGAAGCTCGCGCTCGCGCTCACGCTGGCGCCGCGCAACGAGTTCGGACGACATGCCGTTGGCTTCGTCGTCGGCCTTGAGCTCCAGCTGACGTTTCCGCGTGAGCTCCGTGATAAAGTTGTTGCGCTTGCGCTGCTCGCGGAGGTCGACGCCGGCCATGTACCCGCGGCCAAAGAGGAGGTTCACTTCGCGCCGCTTGTATAGCGGGTTGAGCTCGGTCGACGTGTCGTCGGTCGCGTCCCACTCGAACTGGAAGTTTTTCGCAAATTTCTCGCTCGCCTTGATGATCTTCTTCTTCGCGACCTTCTTGCCAAGGTACTGCTCTTTCAGCTGCGCGAGCTCCTTCTCCTGATCGGTCAGAAGCGGAGTCGCGGCCTTGGCGTCCGGGCGGCGGTTGGACCGCGCGTCGTGCTTGACGCGCTCCGAATCGCGGTGGCGGTCGAGCGACGTCTCGTCAAACTTGGAGTACTTGCTCGCCGATGGCATTGGCATGGTGGACGTCGCCGCGGGAGTTGTCTTGGTGCGCTGCTGCTGGAGGCGGGCCAGCGCCGCGGCTTCCCGCTCGGCCTTGGTCATGAACTTGGGCTTCTTCGCCTCGGCTTCGAGCGCCTTCTGCTTCGATGCATACTTCTCCTCGGCGATGCGAGCGATGCGCGCGACGCGCTCCTTCTCGCGGCTGATCGCTTCCATTTCCTGGGTCAGGTCCATGCCCTCGTCCGTCGTCGTCGGGTCCATCGGCGCCTCCACAAACAAAAAACACGTGTGAAACACACTGATTTCCCACCACTCGGCTGGCTACTGACACCCAACTAGACCCGCATATTGCCGCAAGCGCCTGCTCGCTGGCGTCCTCGTTCCAATGGCCCATCGCACTAAATATAAGCAATAAAATGGTTGCGAAATGCTCCAATGCTACGGCTGGTAGGCGATCGACAGCGGCATCGCTTTGTTAGAATAGTCTCGTCCGGGCTGCGTGATTTTAGATTAGATGTCAGACGTGGGTGTGGGGCATTCCCACATCAACGATGGAGTTCCTCAGCGATCTCCTCGACTCGTCGCGGGTCTCGCCCGCACCGTGGGCCGAGCCGGCGCCGGGCGCCGACAAGTACGAGCACGTGCGCTCGTGCACGGCGAACGCGCGGCTCTTCCCGCAAACGCTGCTCTCGGGCCTCTCGCTGCAGCTGCGCAGTCCGTCGCAGCAGTTCCAAGTGCACACGACCATGGCGCGCAGTGGGATTCTCACGTCGTCGTTAAGTCAGCGCATGTACGCGGCGAGCGGCGACTCGGAGGTATTCGCGCTCCTTGCGCTGCACAGCCAGCACCGCTTATCGCTCTGCGCCGAGCTCGCGCTGCCACGCGTCGGCACGTTCACGTTGTCGGCGCTCGAGTGCGGCCAAAAGGCCGTGGGCACGCCGCCGAATGCCAAGGTCGGCTTCAAGGGCGTTTACGCTGTGGCCGCGATCAAGAGCCACGTCGAAGTCGCCGTCGACGTCGCCAACGGGCCGACCGTCGAGGGTGGCATCGTGCTCGGCACGCCCGAGCTCTGCGTCGGCGTCGGTGGCAAGTACAACACTGGCATCGAGTCCACGGACGGCCGCAGCACGGGCCAAAAGCTCGAAGGCTGGAGCTTCATCGGGCAGTACAAGGCGAAGGACGGTTCGTGGCGGTCGACGGCCAGTCTCCGCGAGCACGGCTCCGTGTTGCGCTGGAACCTCAAGCAGCAAGTGAATTCGGCGCTCGCCATGGCGACCGAAATCGAGTACCAAAAGCGCCGGAACGCTGTGGTCATGCACAGCCAAGGCGAGTTCGCGCTCTCGGCAAGAGAGAGCCTCTTTGGAACGCTCGACTCGGAGGCCAAGGTGGGGCTGGCCTACCGCTGCCGCCTCTCGCCCCTGGTCCAAGTCGCCGTCTCGGGTCGTGTCAACACGCTGCAGCTCGAGACTGACTCGCACCAAGTCGGTGTTTCGATTCAACTCGGATGAGAACGAGACCAGTGCTCGATACAGGTAGACAGACAATCGAATGCTTTGCTGTAGTGGTCGATGTAATACATGTGCACGCTGCTGGCATGTGTGTTGGGTGACTAGAGATCAAGGGTACATAAATTCAATTGAATTTATGTACCCTTGCTAGAGATTGACCGCGGACGGTTGGACGGGTCGGTAGCGCAGCAGAGATGCTCTACGGAAGCTCCATCTCTCTAGATGGATCGATAGATGGATAGATATGATGTCTATTCGCGTTCACCAGCCCAACAATCTCGCTCGTTGTAAGCTCGACGTAGCGACTATATTGCCCATGTGGATAGAAGTATATTGGACAAACTGTGTTTCTTGTCCTGGAAGCCAGCGTCATGCAGCGAGAGAGTACCTGAATCCGAGACCCCGGTGTATTTAACCCTCTCAGACTCCCGGCGCGGTAGGTTAAGGCAAGGGACTTGGTTACATGTCTCGACTATTCGGGACCTTAACAAGGGCACTGCGTAGAAATAACGCAAGTCCGTTTCCCGGTTGTATGTCATTTGGCGCGTCTAATTTTGCTCTGCGCCCACGAGACAGTACAACACGAGGATGGCAGCTTGCTTCTCAAGCGGCAGCCTCCCGTGCACCAAGGCCGACTGGCCAGCGTGCGGCTACGCGTTCGTCAGTGATGCGCCATTCGCCGTGCTGGGCGTCCTCTGGCTCGGCTACGGCCTCGTCCACCTCCGCCGCAGTGGCTCGGCCGGTTCGTTCTTGCACTCTAACGTGGACGCAATCCATGACCCGGTCGCGCAAGGTAGTACGATGATGTAGCGCTCAAATGGTTCATTGTATTGTGTTGTGCAGGCATCGCGATCGCGCTGGCGCAGCGCAAGTCGGACTCCCGTCGCCGCGTCCGGCTGCAGCGGTACGTAAAGCTGCTTGGCATGTGGGCCGAGTGGCCATCGTACACGTACACGCCGCTCGCCATTGGGCTCCAAGCCACGGGCGCCCATGGCCTCATAAACCCCAACCTCATTACCTTCAACGACTACAGCGAGGTGGCGCTCCGTCCATGGTCGTGGGCCGAACGACTTGACGTGTGTAGAGTCTCAACGTTATCGTGGCGGTTCTGAGCGGCAGCGTTCTCTTGCTCCTTCGGCACTGGCGGCGCGTCCAGCGTACATCCACATTCTAGTGCTTTTCCTGTGTTGACCGTGACATAGACGAGCCATTTTTGCGCCGGTTCGGCTACCCGCTTGTGTTTGATTTGCTCTACATCCCGTTCATTTCAACGTGTACGCGGCTCGCAACGTGCCCACGGGGGTACGTGCATTTGTCGCTACCGGGCGGCGCAACATGTGACTGCCTCGATCGTTTTGGCATCTTCTGGGTATCCACCATTAGATATTGACAAGCTATTGAGTCTCTCCTCGCGGTCCAACTAATCCCGCGTCTCTGCTTAGGCCGTGGGGTTTGCGGGTTTTCTGCTCTTGTACAGCAGCGCGCTCCACTACAAAATGTACATTGAGCCCACGGGAACGACGATGGAGTTTCGCTTTCAGCGTGGCTTCCAAGTCATTATGGTCATGGCCCGCACCCGTACGCTCGCCTTCCTCTCTTTTTATATGTTGATAGGTTGATGCATTGATATATTTAGTGAATCCGATCTTGTCCATGCGCGCGAACGACAGCGTGTTTACGCAGAACCACACGATAACCGTGCTTGCAATGCTCGCGTTTCTCGTCGGCGTGCTCTTCCTCCTCGTGTACTCGTACCGAATCCAACCCGTATGGATGGATTGGTCGCTGTGAGGTTTGAACCAAGTATTTTTTCTAGTGCATTGGCAGCGGCCGCATCCCCAACAACATTCGCGTGCTCTCGTTTGCAAGCTCGCTCTACACCGCGTGCAGTGTCCTATGCATCCTTGCTGCCGACGGCGGTGGCAGCGCGCTCTATTGGAGTCTAGTCCTTTGCCGATCGTGTGGCTCGCGGCGTGGAACCTCAACGCGCGCCGAGCGACGCACTACCATATTCCCCACCTCTCCATTCTGGAGCTCCTCCAAATGCCGTCGTCCCAATGCAAGCTCGTGGGGACGATTGCGGCGCTGCACGTGGACGCAACCAAAGTACGACGTCGCGATCATGACGCGATCATATCGCAGCTGCTTAAGATCGCCAAGTTCTCGCGGTCTGGCGAGCTTCTCTGCCGCGCGTACGCGATTCGAGTTTTGTGGTTTTGCCACATTGAGGTACACTGCGGACGCTTGCTGTGCTGACGATTGGGGTAGAATTTTCGAAAAACCAAGACCTGCGTGGGCGAAATGACACCCGAGACCGCGGTGCCCTCCAAGCTCTGGTGCAAGGACCGGGCGATAACGCTGCGGCTCACCAAAGCACACTCCACCAAGTCCTCCTCTGCGCTTCTGGACCCCACCGCCTCGTCCCGAAAGCGCGTCAAGATCTACCGTGTCTCGACCATCAGTCTGTTGCGACATGCCTGACGTTTGTATCAACTTGATAGTACTACGTAGCAATCCCGACGCCAATCAACGACGAGCCCGAGGAATTTAGCCGACATGTGGTCCACGACGCGCACAGCGTTCGGAAATGGCCCTTCAAATGGTGGTACCGATCGTCCCAGCACAGCTTCCGCGTCTCCAATATCAAAACCGCACCGACCGAAGCGTATCACGTGGTGTGCATTGGCGACAAGCACTGGATCTCGCGCGTCGAGGAGCCGGCGGCGGCGCATTTCCATTGTGTCAGCTTGTACCACATGGCACTCGAGGCGCTGGCGCAGAGCTGTGCGCAGAGCGACGAGCGCGCTATGCACGAAGTGGCGAGTTTGCTTCTCGAGTGGTACAACGCGCGGTACCTCCGCGTCAATGGCACGATTCTGACGCATATACTCTCGACCTTGTGCGCGACGAGCGACATCACGCTGGTAACAGACGCGACGCTGACGCTGCTCAAGGTCTTTGGCGACGGCGTCTTGCCCTACGACCTCTGGCTCCGCAACGCGTCGTACCTCAACCACTTTATCTTGGTATTCAAGCAGCCGCACCCTCCAACGATCCTCCGAGCTGCGACGATCTTGAAGCATGTCTTGGCGCTCGGCGAGGCGGATGAGAAAACGAACCTCTTCCAGCTCCTCACGCCCGAGTCGATTCGACTGATTCACGCCGCGCTGTACGGATGGCACCACGACTATGCGATCAGCAGCCTCCTCGAATCGATCTGCGACAGCTTGTACAAGATTGAGTTGCACATGCACGCGCATCGGCTGCAGGAGCAGCTGCGCCGCAAAGCATCGCTGGCGCAGACCAAAAGAACACGAGTGTCCTGTCTTGGGTCCAGCACCAGCACAGGGCGATGGTGACCGCGATCCACCGGTCCGCCGAGTCGATGGTCACTGCAGTCTCGATGCGCATCGCACAGAGTGTGCGCGAGTTTCGCAGCTCCGGGTCCTCGATCCTCTCGCGCCGATCGCACCGGTCGCACCGGTCGGTTCGACACAAGAGCGCCAACCTGTCGATGATTCGATCGTCGTCGCGTCGATCCAGTCTCGTGACGGGCGCGTCCAGCTATTCGCAGCTTCCGCTTCCGATGCCGTCGCACCGCTCGACGGGACGGTTCCAGTCGTCGGCGGGCGCGTCGTTCAAGGAGCCTGCCGACGCGATCCAGACAACGACGACAGCACACGAGAGCAATCTGGCGTCCGCGACCAGCCGTGGCAACTCCCAGCCAACCGTGTACAATGCAGTACCAGTGCCTCGGCAGGCTTTTCTCGAGCTCCAGGCCGTCGAGGCCGAGACAGCCGACGTTGTCCCGTTCAACACACCCGAAAACGACGAGCCTTTGCCCCCACCGAAGCCTCTTCCAAAACCAATGCCGGACCGCACGCAACGCCTCGCGACGACGCCGACGCAGCCGCTCGTGTTTGTGACCGTCGAGCTCCTGAGTGAGCTGGATCGGCGGCAGTCGCTCCGAGCGCAGTTCCAAGAACTCTTGTGCGAAGCTCTCGAAGGGTACGAAAGGGCCGTGCAGCACCCGACCACCGCCCAGTGGCTTGCGGCCCAGCTGGCCCAGTCGCCGGTCGCGGGCAGTCCGCAGAAGCGTCGGCAGCGGCACGGCGACCATGATATTTTGGACAAGTTTTCAAGAGTTCTCGAGCTCTACACCTTTGCCGAAAATTGTGCGATGAAGGATTTCGTCACATGCGGCCTGGACCCGCGGCTGCGCACGTTCTTTGAAGATCACGTCGTCCCATTTTATGCCTTCGTCACAACCGCTTGGGCAAAGACGCCAAAGTCGCGCTGGTGGCCGCGCATGTCGTAACCTTACAGTTAGTTTGCGGTCCATCATGTAGACAGGCAACGGAATTGAATACAATTTTAGTCGAGGAAAACGCCTTTTTAGATTGCTTCAACCCAGCATGGAGCTGCGCTGCGAATGGGCTAGCAGCAATGGCTCGGGGTGCCACAAGACGGACTGGCCCGCGTGTGGCTACGACTGGCTCGTTAGCGTCCCCGTCGGCGTTCTCTGGCTCGTCTGGCTCATCTACGGCGGCACGCGCCTTCTCCAGACGCTCAGTGGCTTTCACTTTGACGCGGCCACGATCCACGACCCGATTGCGCAAGGTACAATCATGATTCTCTTCTGAAAACAGCTCTGATGCACGAACTAGGCATGGCGATCGCGCTCTCGCAGCGCAAGTCCGAGTCCCGGCGGCGGCCCCGCTTCCAGCGCTACATGAAGCTCGGTGCCATGTGGGCCGAGTGGCCGTCGTTCATGTACACGCCACTCACAATCGCCCTGAAAGCGACGGGTGCCGAGAGATACGTGAGCCCACTGGCGTCGTCGCTCAACTTGCCGACCGAGGTAGATCGTCCTATCGTGTTCCTTGCACTGAGAGACGGACGCGCAGGCGTGGAACCTAGGTGTCGTCGTCTTCTGCGGCAGTGTCGTGCTCGTGCTACGCGTCGGCGCGTCGGCGCGCAATCGTATCATTGTCTTTGTGTATCTAGCGACGCTCACGACTGCGTAGAGACCAAGTGGCTGCGGCGCTACGCGTACCCACTGGTGTTTGATACGTTGTACATCCCGCTCGTCGCGACGCTTGTTCGGCTCGGAACGTGCCCGACCGAGTTTTCGCACATCGCGCTGCCCAACGGCGCCACGTGTGACTGCGTGGACGCTTTTGGATTCTTTTGGGTATGGCACTATCCATTGGATCGTCGTGCTAGGATTTTTGTGGATAGGCTGCGGGATTGACGGGCTTTCTTCTCTTGTACGCATCGGCCCTTTACTACAAGATGCACATTGAACCGTTGGCAACCACGATGGATTTCCGGTTCCAGCCCAGTTTTCAGATCATTATGGTCATGGCCCGCACGCGTACGTCGTCTGCCTATCGGAGATGGATATCACCAGACTGCTGCATCTAGTCAACCCGATTCTATCTATGCTCGTGAGCGATTTGGACTTGCGCGCGAGACGCGGGATCGCGCTCTTGATGGGGCTAGGGTTTCTGTGCTGCTTTGTGCTGCTGCTGGTATACACGTACACGACACAGCCGGTACCGCGCCTCGCATCAATAGTGGCTAATGTTACTTCTGGTCTAGTGCATTGGCAGCGGCCTTCTTCCCAACAACATTCGATTTCTGTCGTTTTCAAGCGCTGTCTATACAACCCTCGTCGTCCTCGTCGTGCTTGTTGCCAACGCCGACACGACGTCGCTGTACATTGCGCTGACGCCGCTGCCGCTGCTCTGGGTGCTCGCGTGGCGCCACAATACGCGCCGCGCGCTACACTACCACATTCCGCAGCAGTCGATTCTAGACTTGCTCTGTGAACCGTCGCCGCAAGCCAAGACGGTGGGTGCGATCGCTGCCTTGTACGTCGACGCGACCAAATTGCACCCGCTCGAGCTCGAACCCATCCTCGCGCAGCTCACGCGGCTCGCCAAGCGCTCCCGTAACAAAGAGCTCCTCTGCCGCGCGTTTGCGATTCGGATCTTGTGGTTTGCCCACATCAAGGTGCAGTCTTGTGTCGTACGGCACGGTCGATCATGCGATCGTAGAATTTCCGAAAACAAAAGCTGTGCATTGGGGAAACGCAAGACGATGCCGTCGTGCCGCCCAAATTCTGGTTCAAAGACGTGGCGAATCCAGACCGCGCGCAATGGACGAGCAAGGCCATGGCAAGCCGTAGTCGGCTCTCGGTCGTCGCTGCGTCCAATGCCGCCAGCAAGAAGCGCGTCAAGCTCCATCGCATCGAGCAAGTTCTCAGTAGGCCAAATACCTCATTTCGCGGGTGCTGACATTCCGTTCACGGTAGCTGTGGCCGCCGTCGCGCACGACCACGCCAAGGCACCCGCGACAATGTCCCAAACGTCGGGCTCGCGCTGGAGCCCATTTGGTACTCGGCTCCCGCAATTTCTCGCGCCCAGCAGCAGTCGCATGTACCGCGTCTTGGTCGTCGCAGCGGCGTCCACCCAGTTTGAGGTCGTTGGCATCCACGACAAGCATTGGATCTCGCACATCGAGACACCAAGCGACGCGGTGCACGAAGCCCGGGCGCTCTACAATGAGGCGCAGGAGCTCCTTGCGCAGAGCTGTGCCGCGAGCGACGTTAATGCCATGTACGAAATTTCGGTCTTTTTGCTCCAGTGGTACCGGTCGCGGTACCTCAAGCCGAGCAAGACGATCTATGCGCACTTGCTCGCGACGCTGGCCGGCTCGGTCGACCGCAAGCTTGCCATGGACGCCACCTACACGCTCTACAAGCTGCACATGGACGACATTCTTCCCAACGACTTCTGGCTGCGCAACGTGTCGCATCTCAATACGTTTCTGACGGTACTTGGCCACCCGAGCGCAACCACCGCCTACTACGCAGCGACCGTGCTCAATCTCGTGCTGGAAGTGGCCGAGACCGACTCCAAGGTCAACTTGTTTGTGCTCTTGACGCCCGAGTCGATTGCGAGCATCCAAGCCGCGTTTCGAAAGTGGCACGATGCGTACCGGCTCAGTGCTGCGTTGGAGGACACGTGCCTGCGCCTCTACAACATGGAGGTGGCCCAGCGGCTCTTGCAGCAGGCGCGCCGCCCGAGCAAGCGCCGACCTAGCTCGCTCGTCAAGTGGGTCACCCAGCAGCACAAGGCACTGCGAAAGTCCATCGCGCACATCATTGTGCACACGCAAGAGACTGCCCAGACGCGACGCTCGACCGTAGACCTCCGCAAGCTGCCAGCCATGGTGCAGAACGCAGCGCGGTATAGCAGCATGCCATTGATGGCTCGCCAACCGCTGGCGCTTCCGACCAACCGGAGGATGATATCGCACGGGTCCGATCTCCCCATTCAGGACACGGTCGACGACTACGATAAGAAGGCGGTACCGGCCTTGAACGACGACGACGCCAACGTGACAACACCACCAAAAGAGAACCCATGCCAACCATGCGCCGAGGCACCTGTCGAGCCGACCGAGTATGGACGGCTCTTGCACAACCCGGACGAGCTCATATTTGTGACGCGGCCAATTCTGGACGAGATTCACCGGCGACGAACGCACCGGCGGGCGTTCGAACGCGACTTGGCGCATGCCTTTGACAACGTCGAGGAGGCCATGACGGCCCATGACGTGGCCGTCGCGCTCGCCAAAGCCATACCGGTCCTCTGCGACCGCTACACAAGCGCAAGTCAGTGCGCGATTGGTGGCTTTATTGAAAGCGGCATTGCCCCTAACCTGCGCGAATTCTTCGAGACACGCGTTGCGTTGCATGTGGCCGCAGCGACCGAAGAACGCCGCCGACAAGGACCATTGATGCGCACATGGAGTAAAGGAGGCATGAAATAAGCTATTGAACAGCAACATGGGAGCGTCAAGTTGAAATTTTAGATTGTGATCGATGCACCGCGCGACTTCTTGGGTTTAGGTCTAGCATTCGTTATGAGCATCAGTTTTTGGGTCGTCGAAGATCAAGTGGAAAATGGCGAAACTCGGATGCTAACAAAGAATACAATATGAGAAGGTGCGGGGATTGCACTTTCATAAACATTTACATCAATAATTGTCCAGCGACTTCACTAAAGTCAGACATTTGACATGTGCACTTGGTACCGCTGGTATGTTGCCTTGCTGCTTATCTCTGTCCTATCATCGTCAACGTGCAAGTAAACTCTCCCTCGCTGGCATACATAGCTAAAAATATACTACGTAGTACAGGCTTGTGGAGACAGGCAGATTTTGACCGTTGAGCATGACAACGTTGGCTTGCTACGCCAATGCGACCGCCTGCCGCAAGCGCGACTGGCCCGCGTGTGGCTACGACTGGCTTGCGACGGCGCCCGTTGCAGTATTCTGGCTTGTCTGGCTGTCCTATGGCCTCTGGTGCTTTCGACGACACAAGGCAGCGTACAGCTGGTTTGACGTCGACAAGATCCACGACCCGGTCGCACAAGGTACTCTTACGTTGCTTGTTCGTGTCCTTAGAAGATGGACCTCGTAGGTATGGCGGTCGCCCTTTCCCAGCGACGATCTGCGTCCCTCCGACGGTCACATATGCAGCGCTACATGAAGTTTTGCGCCATGTCGTCCGAGTGGCTCGCGTTCTCGTACACGCCGCTCGCGATCACGTTCAAAGCGGCCGGTGTCTCGAACGACGCCAATGTCTTCTTCTTGCTCAACGTGCCGACCGAGGTGGTGTCATGACATCATCGCCTTCAGGAAGATGACAAGACTCATGGATGATGTAGCTGATCAATGTTGTCTGCACCCTGGTGTGGGGCAGCCTCCTCCTCAGCATGCACGTATGGAAGACATTCAGTCGTCGGCGTACGCACGCTCTGCTTCTCAATAAAGGAGATGATGGGATATCGGTAGGCCCGACGCTTTTGCTCCGGTTCATCTACCCGCTGACGTTTGACGTCTTTTACATTCCGCTCATTTCGACGCTCGGGCGGCTCGGGTCGTGCCCCGACGGGTTCGACCGCCTCGTGCTGCCTGGTGGCGCCACGTGCGAGTGCTTGGATCGGATCGGATTCTTTTGGGTAAGGCTTCACGTATTTTAAAGATTGTGAAATCAGCTACGGTGTAGGCACTAGGCTTTGCTGGCTTGTTATGCTGTATGCCAGTGCGCTCTATTTCAAAATGTACATCGAGCCGCTTGCCCGCACGACAGTGTTTCGATTCCAAACGCATTTTCAGATCATTATGGTCATGGCGCGGACGCGTACGTTCTTTGATTTTGAGATTGAGATTCGATTTGACGACGAGTAGTGAACCCGATCATGTCGATGCTCGTGAGCGACTTGGACGCGGTCGCGCACCCATTGATTGCGCTCGCGCTGACACTCGGTTTTTTCTGTTGCGTCGCGTTCTTGCTCTTCTTTGCCTACACGACACAGCCCGTACTCTCTCAACCAAATCGTCATTTAGTGTACTGACGCCATCATCATATGTTCAATTAGTGCATTGGGAGCGGCCGACTGCCCAACAACATTCGCGCCGTCACGTTCTCGAGCTCGTGCTACACGTCTTTGTGTGCGCTCGGGTTCTTGCTCGGAGACAGGGACATAAGGAACCTCTACTACTCGCTTCTGCCGCTTCCACTCGTGTGGGCTCTTGCATGGCATCTCAACGACCGCCGCGCACACCTCTTCCATGTCCCCAACTTGCCGATCTGGGATCTCCTGGTCGAGCGCTCGGTGCGGTCCAAAACCGTCGGCACGATCGCTGCGGTGTACGTTGACGCAATCAACTTGCCAGCGTCATCCTTTGACGGCATCATCGCGCAACTCGAGAAGATCGTCAAGCGATCGGCGCCGGACGAGCTCCCGTGCCGCGCGTACGCGCTTCGCGCGCTCTGGTTCTGCCACGTCAAGGTAGTCATCCGGATAGCATGGTATCCGGATAGACTGGCCGATCTAGGGGTTTTGCCAGCAAAAAGGGACCGTCGGGCAGCAGAACGATAGCGCCATGGTGCCCTTCAAGCTTTGGTTCAAGGATCGCGATGCAGGGCGCCGCTCGCGCACGCTGCTGCAGAAGCAAACCAAGGTGCACCGCATCGCGCAGCTCGAAGGTACGCAGCGTACTACTCGGTATCCGCATGCCACATCCAATCTCCGTAGACGTGGCACCGCACACGACAATGGTGTGGACACCGCCGTTGGAGCCGCGGACAGGGTGGAGCCGCTATGCATTCTACCTCTTTGACCTCTCGGCCCAGTCGCTACAGACTCGGACACGGACACGGACGCGGACCAGCATCCAGATACTATCGGTCGCGACCAACTACTCGCTTGTGCGGCTCCGCGAAAAGCACTGGATCGTGAAAGTCGAGACCGCGGACGCGGCCGTCTATAGCTGCACGACACTCTACAACAGCGCGCTCGAGATCCTCGCGCAAAGCTGTGCGATAGGCGATGTCTCCGCGATGCAGTCGACCGCGACCTTTCTCCTCGAGTGGTACAAGGCCAAGTACCTGCGCTTGAGCAAGCTCGTGTACCTCCACGTGCTCTCGACGATCGCTGCGACGTCGGACGCGCGCCTCGTGACACACGCGACGCTGACGCTCTACCGGCTCGTGCTCGACAACGTGCTGCCGCTCGATCTCTGGCTGCACAACACGACGTATTTGAATCACTTTATGGCGGCGCTGGGGCATGCGAGTTCAATCACGGTCCTGCGCTGTGCGACCGTGCTCAACCTCGTGTTTCAAGGCGCCGCGGACAACCCGCGTACCAACCTCTTTCTGCTCGTGACACCCGAGTCGCGCGCCTTGATCCACGCCGCGTTTTACCGCTGGCACCACGTCTTTGACGTGAGCGTCCTCGTCGAAGACCTTTGCATTCGCCTCTACAACCTCGAGGTCGCCCACCAGATGAAGCGCAAGCCGCGACAGGCAAAGCAGCCGCGCAAAGCGTCGTTCAATCATGTCCTGCAATGGCTGGGTGCGCGCAGACGTTCGATCACGAAAGTGCTCTTGCACCAACCGCCGGTCATTGTGCGCTCGGCCGAGTCGCACTTTACTCGGCGGAGCAACGGTGGTGAGAGTCGGCTCGGGATCGCATCCCGGCGGTACAGCGTCCCTGTAAACACCGTGATGATGGCACCGCGGCCGCTCGTCGCCCACCGGTCGATCAAGCCGAGCAAGGGGCGTACTATGCTATCGCATGCCTCGTCCACCGAACGCGGCGACGACACGAGTAGCAAGGTGGCACCAACGACCATCGTCGCGGCGCTCAAGCCGCCACCACCGACGCAGTGTCCGTCCCTGCGCGCAGTCGATTTTATCCAATGGATGCGACTGTCGTTCGGCTGGACCGCCTCGCGTTCGTGACGCCAGCCATCACGGCCGAGATTGGTCGCCGCCGAGGCTTACGAAAGCAACTTTTGGATTTGCTACGCAGTGCCCAGTCGCTCCAAGCCGAGGCCAGTGCGAGCAACAGTGCCAACGCCGCGCCGCTGGCGCGAACCCGCAACCTCTTGGACGAGGCGCTCACAAAGGCCGGACACCTCGCGGCCTCCGCGCCCGAGTGTGCGATCGCCGACTATGTCGCGCATGGGCTGCCTTCCGAGCTCATTGCATTCTTTGATGCGTACGTGGCACCACGGCTGACGCCGATTACAACATCAGCGACCGCAAGGGACGGCTCCATATTCGCACGGCTCGTCGCATACGCCACACAGCTATTAGTTCTAAGACGACGCTAAGGTATGGTGTCTACTCGTCCTTCTTGTAGTAGCCGGCGGGCACAAACGGCATCTTGGCGACAAGACCCTTTTGCATCTTGTTGCGGACCTTGAAGTGGAGCTCCGTGCCAATCTTAAGGTTGCCCTTCTTGACATAGCCCATGCCAAGCGCTTGCTTGAGCGACGGGCTGAAGGTGCCGCTCGTGACCTCGCCGATGCGGTCGCCGGCGACGTTGTAGATCTCGGTGCCTTCGCGGGCCGGCGCTCCGTCGACCGTAAAGCCAATCTACATATCCAGCCATATGAAACCTTGTCCTTTGAGGATAGGATCCACGTCGTACGCGCTTCTTGGTCCACGTCTTGTTGTTGAGCTGGTCCAAGATGATGTCAGCACCCGGAAAGCCGCCTTCTTCGCGCCGGCGCTTGCTCATCGTCCACGCGAGCGCGCCCTCGATCGGCGTCGTCTCGGGCGAAATGTCGTGGCCGTGGAGGCAGAGACCGGCCTCAAGGCGCAGGCTGTCGCGCGCGCCCAAGCCCTACCCAGCATGAGGGAATTACGATTCCTTGTCGCGTGAGTATGGGAAGGGTACCGCTTCGAGGACACGTTCGTCCGCGAGGAGCTTGCGCGTAAAGTCCTCAACCGAGCTGCTCGGCACCGAAACTTCAAACCCGTCTTCGCCCGTGTAGCCGCAACGCGTAAGGATCACGTCGTTGTTGAGCACACGCGTGAACGTGCCCGTCATAAAGTTCATATCGGCGAGGTTGACCGACGCCGGGACGAGACCCGCCATGATCTCGGCCGCACCCGGGCCTGCGCGAGGTGAGAGACGAGCTTGCAGTCTGCATGTGTACCTTGGATGGCGACGAGCGACCGGTCGGCAATGCGCTCGAGCTGGACATCGCCGTCAAACTTGGCGAGGTGCGCCTGCATGTGCGCCCAGTCGATGTCTTGGTTACCAGCGTTCACGACCACGTAGAGGTGGTCGTCGTACGACGTGATGACGCAGTCGTCGATGATACCGCCCTTCTCGTTCGTGATCAAGCTCAGCTTGGCCTCGCCCGTCGTCAACGACGCAATGTCGCCGACCACGATGCTCTCGAGAAACTTGACACGGTCCTTGCCCGTCATGCTAGCAAGAAACATCTCGTTAAACGAGGTCCGCATGGCATTCGACCGCCGTGTACCGGAGCTGGCCCATGTGCGAGACATCGAAGAGCGACGCGCAACCGGGCGTGCGCGTGTGCGTGTGGCTCTTGAGGATGCCGGCCGTGTATTGCACGGGCATCGAGTAGCCGGCAAAGTCGACCATCTACCCAGAATGTCAGTCCGACAAGATGCCTTCCGCGTGGACTACCTTGCCGCCGAGCTCCTTGTGGAGGTCGTAGAGCGCTGTCTTCTTAAGCTACAGCATCATGACGTCGTTGAGCTCATGACGCAAGCAACGCGCGTACGCTGGAGAAGGCGCGGCGAGGGACGTGGCCAAGCATGCTTGTGAAGTGACTGCGAATTGCAAACTGCCAACTCATTCGAATCCAAGGTCACGCCGGATACGGTGTCCGGTTATGTAGCTGCTAGAAAGGCAATGTGACGACGTCCCACTCTTGACGGCCGCTCGTCGTCCATGGCCTTGTGCGCGATCGATCTGTGGACTTCACTGCCGTTCGTGGGCACCGCAGCCTGCCCGTAGGTAGAAGCAGTCGATGCGACTCCAGCGTCCAGCGTGAAAGATCGCAGCATGTCGTGCGCGCGATGGATGCGACGGTTGAACTTGGCGGCCATCTGCCCAACTTCAATTGCAGCACCAGATGGTCGGACGTCTGGCAATCCAAGAGATGTGGCGTCCGCAAGGCATGGGGAACGACCCTTGTTATCCCAGTACAGAAGTCATACAAGCGCTCGAAGATGTCTCGCTGTCTTTGTGTTCAAGGCGCAGGACGAGGCGTCTAATTGGCCTTCATGCGACGCTTGCTCGAGAAGCACTCGCCCCAGATGCAAACGCTCTTGGACTTGAGCAGCAGATTGAAGTCGTCGAGCGTATACTGCGTCGGTGCCACTTCAGGCAGCGACTTGTCCTTGATCGCAGCCTGCACCGCGGCCTGCAGCAGCTCGTGGGCCGACCCGACCGTGTACTCTTGGAACGGGTACGCCTTGTCATCAACGGCGACGACGCGCTTCTCGGCCGGCACTTGGTATGTGGTCAAAATATGCTCTACATACGAGGTAGCATCACGGAAGATGCAGCGCAGCCTCTTACCAAGGATGGCTTCGATCTGCTCCAGAGACAACGTCGCGTCCTTGGTGGCGGCTTGGAGCTGGAAGAGGCACGCGAGGCGCTCGTTGACGTCGCCTTTGACTGCGAGCGAGAAGGCGACCATGAGCGTATCGAGGTTGCACTTGCCATTGTCGTTTTTGGGGAGACTCATAAGGACACGCTCGAGGTGGTGCTACAGCCCGGTCCTTTCATATTGCCCAAGCACGTCGTAGTAAAGTAGTACCAGGTTCTTGAGCTGCATGCCGTTGAGGACGCTGCCAAGGCACAAGTCAAAGTCCCGCACCGACGCCTCGTTGGTCGGGAAGAACGCCTTGGCTTGTGCATGCACCTTCTGGAAGACGTCGGGCCTAATGCGTAGCACGTGAGCGCGAAGCTGTTGCCGGCGCCGTGTACGTGATGTCGTTCTGGGACCGGAGCTCGAAGGCTTCGTAGGGCGAGATCGGCGTCGCGTCGGCGATTTCATTTTGAATCGCTTCAAAGAACTTGCGGTTCTTGCTGCCGCGGTAAATGTACCCGCCGATCGCAAGGATGACGGCGCCAAAGACGTACTCGGGATGGCGGCTGAAGAAGCCGCCTTGATCCACCGGCATGGGCTGGACAGCAGCACCGTCCGCAGCAGGCGCTGCGTCCTTGGCCGCCGGGTTACTCTGGAAGCGGCGCGCGACCTTGGCATGGCGCGGCGCCAAGCGGCGAAGCAGCAGGGATCGGCGCCACATGCGATCGCAGTCGACGAAAGGCTAGAGTGATTGGACCTCTTGGGGACGATACATTTCTCGATCGTGTCTCACCATTGTTTTTAATTGATTGGTATTGAGACGGGTTTGGTAATTATGTCACTCATTGAGCTGGTATCAAGAGTGTGTGTGTCATCCTGCGTCAGTTGAAAGTCGGCGAGGACGTGAGAGGACGACGCTGCGGGTGCAGTCGTTATTATAATATCTACTAGATCTATCTACACCCTACACGCTTCGCTCGCCCGAGCTCGGGAGCCCGGCGTCTTGGCGCGACACGGTCGTCTTGAGCTGTTGTTGCGTCAACGACGACTGGTGCAGCAGCTCGAGCATTTGCTCTTGCATCTTCTTTTGCTCTTGCATCGCAGCGGCTTGGGACGCCGACGGCGCGGTCTTTGTGTACGAGCTCTGCAGCGGGACAAGGTCCGATGCGCGCTGCGCGTTGTACGGCACCTGGCCCAGCATAAACGGCTTCGCGCTCTCATAGCTCACCGACTGCGGGCGCGGCAGTATCAGGAGCTGCTTCTTGGCGATAGCCTCGCGGCGCTCTTGGAGCGACACCATGGCCAAGTGTGCGAGTTTCTCCATGAGCGCCAGCTGTGTTGGCGGCAAACTCACGCGCGGCTTGGAGTCGAGGACGCAGACGCTGCCGACGCACGAGCCATCGACGTCAAAGAGCGGCGCGCCGGCGAGGAACCGCACTTGCAGCGGTCCGGTCACGAACGGGTTGGTCTCGAACCGGCCGTCCTTCCACGTATCGAGGACGACGACCGGCATCCGCGTCGCCACCGGCACTTCGCAGAAGGAAAAGTCGCGGCCAATGTCCGACTCTTTGATCGTCACTTTGGATTTGAACCATTGCCGGTTCTCGTCCAGAATGTGCACGATCGCAAACTTGCAGTCGAGCGCTTGGGACGCGAGGTCGCAGAGCAAGTCGTAAATGTCCTCGGGCGGCGCGTTGGGGTTGTACTCGCCGCTACTCGCCTCAAAGATGCCTTCTTCTTGGAGCCCAAAGCCTTCCATGAGCTTTTCGACCATCTCGCGCTTGGTCGGATCCCGCGCTGCAATCTGGCTCAGCCACGCCATGCCGACCGAGTCGGGCACCGAGCTTTTCGACGACGGGATCGTCAGCGCCAGCTCGTTTGCGTGCATGCTTGACGAGAAGCGCGGGTCGAGCGCACTGCCCCGACGCGAGAGCGGCTCGGGCGCGCCTTGGTCGTCGGCGGCTTGCGCGCTCGCCGTGATCAAGTTCCCGTCCGAGCACGACTTGCAGATGCGCATCGTCGTGAGGCCGATCGGTGGCAAATCCACCGAGTTGATGATCGAGCATTTCTTACAAATGACTTCGCCGCACGCGCGGCAGTGGTGCTTTCGCCGAATGCCCGTGAACGACTTGAGGCAGAGGTGGCAGCACTGTCGCTCGTGGTCGCTCACCCACGTCGGCGTCTCGCGCTGCGTGAGGAGCCGGCTAATGCGGCGCGTGTGCACGCTTTCCTGGATGTTGGAAAGCGACTCGGCCCAGTACTGGAGCATTGCGCGGTTCGATCGACGCGTCGTGCGGATGCCCTACAGCGACACCATGACATCCAATGCAAGAAGCGTATGCCTTCATACCGGCGGCTGCCGAATGGAGCAAATGAACTGCGCTTCCAGCGTCCCGAGCTCGTCCGTGGGTCGGAAGAGATACCCGCACTTGGAGATGGACCCGCGCTCGAGCCGATGGCTGTCAAAGAGCGATGGACACTCGCTTTGGTCGATCGACTCGTAGAGGCAGACGCCGACGAGCTTGTTGGGGTCACCGCCAATGTAGTCGGCCGACAAGATGCCCGCGTACTCGAGCACGCAAAAGTCCTGCGACGTGGCCATCGCCGCCTTGTTCTTGAGCGCAAACCACTTGATGCTCAAGCTCTCCGAGTCGTTTTGGTCGCGCTGGTAGATCACGGCCGAGTCGAGGCTCATGTCCTTGAGCAGTAGCTTCATCATGGACCGAAACTCGCTCGTGTTGGTCGCGATCATCATGTCCATGACGTCCTCGAGCGACGCCTGGACCGCGCCGACGCCGCGGATGCTGTAAAAGAGGCCGCCTTTCTGCCGGTCCTCGGAGACCGTAATGCCCTTCTTCTCGTGCGAGAAGGCCCACTCCGAATCGGGCGAGTTGAGCGACGGCACGAGCGTCCGCGCCCACGTGAGCAGCTCGACTTCTTCCGTCTCCGAGATGTGCGGCGCCGAGAAGAACCCGTTCCGCAGTGGCAGCAGTCGGACCATGATGCGTGGCGATGAGCGTAGTAGCAGTAGGAGTACTGGGCGTGGACGAGGCCGACAAAGATGGCGTCGCGGCAATGACCCCACTGACGACGACGGGCTGTAATCCTCCGGATACCGCCATGAGTCACGCCGCCCTCGCCAATATTCCATGTGGGTATCCGGATGCGGTCGTATCCGGCGCGATTATCCGGATGAAACCCCGCGTAACAGCTGCGACACGTGTGCGCGGTTTCTACAATTTGTGCATTTGAGTGATCTTGCACATCTGGATCTTGCACGTGCTTATTGCGATCTTATTGCAGACGTCAAGTTACACATTTGGACGGCAGCCTCGGGCGCTGCAGCAATGTCGTTTCGGCGTTCCGGTAGCCGCCGAGAGGCCGGTTTCGCTGCGCATGGCGTAGCGCCTGCAGCGCGTTGCGCGGCTTGCTCGTGGCCCGCACCGTCGCAGGTTGCCGGAGCAGCTTCAACTTGGCCGCGTCAAATGCAGCGCTTGCACTTGGTACCAACACGGGTGGTAGCGCCTCTGGCACGATGTAATACTCGCCAGCCTGCGGTGGGAACTGTGCGTGCAGTTCGAGCACGTGGTCGTCATGGATCAAGTTGCCGCGGACGTCGACGCACTCGATGTGGTCGATCGCCAGGAAGAGAATGGCGCGGAGACGCGGCACGACGTCGTTTTGGAGGTTGTTGTTGCGCAGTAAAAGCACGCGCAATGCAGACGACGGCGCGTGGAGGCACTCGCAGAGCGCGAGGCCACCGATGGACCCAATGCAGTTGTCGCTCAGGTCCAAGAGGTGCAACGATGGTGACTGCTGCAATCCAGCTGCGAGTAACGAGGCGCCAGCGTCTCGAATCTTGTTGCCAGGAAGCTCGAGCCGCTTTAGCACTCGGTTGATTGCGAGTGCCTTCCCAATCGCGTCGCATGCCGCGTCCGTAACACCAGCACGGCCGAGCACCACGCGCATCAAGTGACCGTACCTAAACGATCACTTCAAGTCAAGTGAGCGAGATCCCGACCAAGATCACACCGGCCGAAGAAAAATCTCCCATCGCACTCGCGACGTGAAGTACGCCGCTGAGATTCATCGCATTGTCTTCCAGAATGAGCTCGCGCAGCTGAAAATGAGCGCTTTGCACGCATGTGGCCAGAGCCCTGGTACAGTTTCTTGCAAGCCGCAACCAACACGACGACGGTACCGAAAAGGGGCGTCGCCTTGAATATCATTTGCGCCAATCGCAAGCACACGCAGGTTCTTGAGCTGGTTCGAGCGCATGGCTTCTACCAAGCAGCCGAGCCCGCGGTCGCTAAACACGCAGCGTCACTCGAGTAGCTTTGGCCAAGTCGCACCGCAAGAGACACCCCGGTGGTGCGAGGATCGTCTTGATGCTGGGTGCGTTCGCAGCCAGTGCGGCTGTAAGGTTGGCGCAGTAGATGTCATGTTGGAGCGGTTGCCTCGGCTCGAGCACGAGCCCTTCGGCCACCTCGAAACTATGGCGAATTTGAGCGACAGCCATGCCATCACGAACGACGCCGAGACTCGCGACGGGCAGCTAAACGACAACGATAGCACGAAATGTCGAGCAAGGCAGCATACCGACGCGCGTAGCGTGGCCGTGATGGAGGGCGGTGGCGGCACGCGTCTTCGCTGGAGCCCCTTGAGGTTGATCCGCGCTCGCCGCCCGCGGTAAATGGCTTGGATTTTTCGAGCATAAAAGTCCAAATCGCGCTCGTCGTGCATGCTAGACATGGCCAATTTCAGCACGAAATAATAGCCTCGAACGCGCATGCGTACAGGGTTTCATGGCCGCGCAAGAGTCGCTCGAGGAGGAATTGCGCCTAATCGACGCGTCGTGCTCTTGTCGGGCAGTCGACAAGACTACCTCGTTGAGAGGTTCGTCGCGGGTCGACGAGGCCACGTGCCGGCGCCACCACGTTTGAATGCGAATGCACATGCGGCGGTGGAGCTGATACCGCGCTTCGTCGGCCTTGAGCTTGGCCTACGCACTATCAACGTCAAGAAGCATCCTTGAAGAAAAGTGCTACGCGGCGCCGGAGGAACTGGGCCATGCGCGAGTGCTTCTTCCGGTAGAGTCGCTGGAGGTTCACCGCGAGTCTGGTACGTCGCTGGCGCCAAATTTGCCGCGTGCGTAGAATCGCATGGCCTCGAATGAAGCGGACGCGTCGCTGGATCGTCGAAGCAGCTCGCGTGCGCCGTAGCATCTCGACATCGGCCAGTCGCTTTTCCGCCACATCCAAGCGAAACTGGAACCGGACCTTGGCACCCCTGTAGACGCGCTAGTTTGGCATGTTGAGAATTCGCCGCCCGCAGATGTGGTACCTGAATCGTAGTCGCCGCGTCGGCTTGCGCGGCAAAGAGCGCTCGATACATGGGCGAGAGCGTCCCGAGTTCGTGTCGAACGAGGCGGTCGTACGGGTTGTGCGACAATTTACATTCCTACGCACCTCCACGAGACGACGGACGCAAGGCAGCGACGTACCAGCGCGAGCATTCGGTGGTCGCAGTTGGCCTTGTGCGTATAGTAGGCCCGCAGAGTCGACAGCCAGCGTCGACTGGCTCGCTACAATGCATCATCCTTTCCAATCGCCAAGGCCCGAGGGTGCGCATACTTGGAGGGTACGGGCGGCCAAGTCTTGGGCTGCAAACTTGGGCGCGTACCTACCATCGACATGCTTCTGTTGTACAATATTGTCATCGGAACCCCTACTTTTCAAAGCGGTAGCGCAAGAGCACCTTGCGCGCGCGGAGGTTGCTGTACGGCGACGTCGCGTACGCTTGGATCGCGGCGGCAATCACGTTGGCTTTCTGCTGCTTGGCAGCGTCGCGGCCCCACACGCCACGCAACAGCGACGCGATTATCACTTGACTTTTGGCTTCGCACTCCAAGAGCGGTCTAGTCGACGGTCACACACGTCCATCGAGTAATGCATATCAGCGTACCGCCAACGGTCGGGGTACCACTCGAGAAGCGTCGACCGAATGTCGTCGCGGTAATGGCCAAAGTAGAAAGCCGTTGTCGCGGCCGCCACCGCCGGAACCATCGCGTTGCACTTGAAGTACGCATGGCCGAGCTGGAGCCAAAGCGTCGCGTCGGGCCCCCACGCAAACGTCGACGCGTTCCATTGGCGAGTTTTGATGCGCTTGATGGCCTCTTGGGTCGCATCGACGCACAGAATGTAGCAGTGGCGCGCGTCAAAGTACTAGCAAGCGTCATGCGTAAAGTACCACATTTCGTAGTGCAAAGGAGGTTCGTACATCGACCCACGTCTTCCACGTTGACTGGTCCTGGAACCAATCGGCGTAGGTTTTGCCCGGGAGCGGCGTAAACAAACGCTGACGCAGTGCGACGCGATAGAGCTCTTCGTACGTCTTGGCCGCGTACTTGACGGTGCGGGCAAGGCCCCGTGTCTCATGGACGCGCGCCGTGATGTACAAGACGTCGACAAACCAGTCGGTCTACAAGGTTGTGGACAATACTGTCGTCTCGTTGGGACGATACCTTGGAGATGTCCTTGTCAATGATAAATTTACAATACTCGCAGCACTGCTCCAAGAGCTCGTTGCAGTCCGACGACGTCACGTCGATCTGCTGGAAGACAATGCGCTGGAACATGAGCACGACAGCGTGGAATATGACGCGGTCAACGAGCTTGAACTGCGGATACGTCTACGAGTCGAGAGTGAAAACGACGCAAAGTAGCGTCGCAGCGTACAAACAGCAATGTCCGCGCCGTGCCCAGCGCATTGGAAAAGTCCCCGAGGCCTTCGAAGACCTGGAGTAGCTCGAGCATCACAAACGGGCTCGTCGCGACTTCGAGGTACTGGAGTCCATACTACGTCGACGCTTTGAGATGTCGCCATCGCCCGGAAGTGCACCACCTACCTCGTAACACTTTTTCGCGTCCCAGAGAAGACCCCACGCGTGGGTGCGCTCCCACTGAAGGTAGCACGCCTTGCCGAGGGTGCGCCACACCTTGCCGCTGCTGGTGCCAAGGTAAATGGCTTGGCCGAGGCGCTCGATCGCCTTCATGTAGTTACCGAGCTCGAATTGGCTGTAGCCTTGTCGCTCGTAGCTCTTTGGGTGGTCGGGGTACCAGTCAATGTACGACTGGTGGTACTGCGAAATGATCGAGTAGACGGCGCGATGGAACGTCGCGTGCAGCAGCGACGCCTTGTTCGTGGCGAAGAGTGCGGCCTCGTCTTCTTTCGACTTGGGTTTTGTGATGATCTGGAGCGCCGCGACCGAGTCATGGTTGAACTTCTTGTAGTCGCGCGGCTTCTTGGGCGCTTTCTTGACGACACCGTCGCGCTTGCGCCGCGGCGGCATATCGGCGCGGTTTCGAGCCCCGGTTTCAGCACAGTAACCCGACCCCTTTCAGAGAGAGGGGTAGGTTTAGGCAGAGGCTCTCTCACCCCCACGCCTTGACGAAGGACCCTGGATTCGCATGGCAATCGCACGACGCAGTAGACACCACAACATTATTTCACTCAATAGCACAGGATAATACAGCACAGCTGGTCGCGCGGGGCTTGTCCGTTGTCTGCGCGGCTCTCTGCATTCCTGGACGGTGGGAGCCACACCGTGGTAGCACCGCAGTAGAATGGAGTTGTATCAGGATGCAACGGTCGATAATGTGGTCTCGGAAGGGCGCATTATCTGCATGTAAGTGGTTGATATCTCGCGTCTCAATAAATCGCAAAAATGGACGAAACCAATGTGCTTCGATAATTACATGCCAAATTCGCCGAAAAAATCCACGTCCTTCTTGACGACTTTCTTGGGCTCGGGCTTGGGTAATGGCTCGGGCTTGGGCGTTGCGTCGAGCGGCGTCGCGGGCGGGAACGTCGCGGCTCTGGGCTCGGGCGCTTCCAGTGGCGTCGCCGACGACTGCGAGAACGACTTGAACGACGACGACGACGCACCACCATGGATGCCTTCGTACGCGCTCGTTTGCGGCAGCGTTGGGTTGGTGCGAGGGAACATTCCGCCATTGCCATTGCCGTGGTCGTCGTGCGCCGACGCATCGACAAGCGACTGCGCGTTCTTGAGCAGCGAGCTGGTCGTCGACGTGAGGAACGACCAGCCAGACGACGCCGTCGACTTGACCGACGTTGTGAGCTCCGGGTCCGCGAGCTTGGACTGGACGCTGCTCCAGCCCGACGACACCTTGGTCGAGAGGTCCTGTTCCTTGACGAGGCTCGCAGCCGACGACGCCGCCGACGAGACAGTCGTCGAGAGAAAACTAAACGCGCTGCCGAGGGTTCTATGCAGGTGGTTTCGTGAGGATACAACATTCGATTGACACAACACGTACTCGGTGACATCGCCGTAGCCGCCGCTGGCGCTGTGGTTGCTGCTCGAGACGCTGCCACCGCTGCCAATACCTTGCATGCCCGACGAGCCAAACTTGGCCGCCATGCGGGCACGGGCTTCTTCGCGCAGGCGCATTTGCCTACCCACAAACCATGAGCACAAGAGAACGAGAGACTGGCATATCGATTCTACCGGGCAACGTAGTCTTGTTCGCTTTCGCCCTTGAGCGCTTCGACGCCAAGCGTGTCCGAGCTGCCGTGCGACGACGACGACGCCGCACTTGAGGCCGCCGCCGGGTTGTGCGATGGATCCCACCGCGGCAATGGCGCCGGCGACGTGCCTTCAACAAGCGCCTGCAAGCGAGCACGGAAGGCCTCCGCCTGCGGCGTGTTGTACTTTTGCGCAATCGTAAGCGTCTTGGGCACGCCGGCCGCGTTGAACTCGCTGCGAAAGTGGTCGTTGCCTCCGAGCTAGCATCCATGTAATAGCATGAGCAGCGTCTCCTGGCGCATCGCCGCTGTACCTGCATCATGCGGATCTGCTTGTCTGTCCACGAGTCCATCGTGACGGAGCGCACGAACGAGATGTGCACGCCAAGACCACGGTGGCGGCCCGAGCACTCGAGGCACATGAACGTGCCGTACGACACGGTCGCCCATTGCGGGTACGGCGCGTCGCAGTCGACGCATTTCTACACCAAGCCGCATGAGCTGCAGAGCATCGGTCGATCGATCAGAGTACGTTGTTGCCGGGCAGCTTCCGCAGCTCCTGCTGCACGGCCATGGCCATCTGGTGTGCCATCTTGACGTCGCTTTGCGTTTTGGCGGCCGCGTCAGTCGCCGCCAACGCCGTCTCTTGACGTTTGTATGTCGCCGGTAGCCAATCAGCGGTCGTCCAGTGTCGAGTGAAATCTAGAGCAAAAAAGAACCGGCGCGGGACAGGCAGGCGCTCTGTCTGGCACGGCCCATGCAGTGGCGACTGTGTCCCAAGGCTGGCTGCCCACGCGGTGGCTGCAGCCCCAGGTGCCATCGTCGTTGCGGCCATTGCCCAAGGTGCTGTCATGGCCATGGTGGGCCCACGCCCACGTCGACCCTGCCCGGAGGCACGCGACAATGCGCCCATTACGCACAACGTGGTTCTCTCTGGTTGCAATAGCTATCTCTGTACTCCCGCTGATAGACTCTGCACCACGCGCCACGGCCAAGCTGCCAAGGCTAAGCTACCAGCGGTCATCGAAGCCGCCTCATGGAACCTCGTGTAGCATCATGTTCGCTTCCCGTAGCTCGGTGCATTAAGCGCTGGCATGGTGTACGTGGCCATGTCCTTGCGGCTTTGGCCTCTGCTTCTTCTTGCTGCATGCAGGCGATGACGACGGGCGCATGCGCGATCTGGCGTCCGCCGGTCCTCTTAATAAGCTGCATGTTGTTCGATTACACGCGCAAACCGAAGTTCGTTGGTATTTCTTTGGGTACAAAACTTTCGATTTGATAGTTGTAGCGTATAATAAAAAAGCAACGGTACTCGAAGCACGACTCGAAGTTCGAACGTCGCCGGCCATATTGGCATCACTGACTGCATGCAAGGAGCGGGCCACCAGATCACGTCGCCGTCGCCGGGCGTCGCCCTCGAGGCGAAGAAGCTCGCGCGGTTCTTCTCCGAGGACAAGCCGCCCCGGAAGAGGCTCGCGACCGCGCTCGAGTTCCTCAAGTCGTCGGGGCCGGACCAGCAGGACCTCTTCTGGCGCGACGTCGTGAACGGCAGCACCTTCTTCAGCGTCCTCCACGCGTACCTCACGGAGCTCGAGACGATGTACGTCGTCATGGACAAGGCGAGCGTCATCAACAAGCTGCGCAACCGCAAGTTCCAGACCGAGGACTGGACCGACGTCTTTGAGGGCCTCGAGATCCTCATCAAGAGCAACAAGAGTCTCCTCGCGTCCGGCTGGCAGCACAATCGGTTCCTGACCATCTTCCAGAAGCTCCTCCTCGCCGACAACATGCCCTTCATCAAGAAATACGCCTTCCGGTACGCATCGCTATCCACCATTATCTTCATGCGCCTTATCTGCTTGCAGCTGCCTCGCGCTGTACGCCGACATCCTCATGGACGCGGACTTTGACATGCGCAACACGGCCACGCTCCTCGACTCGACGTCGACCGAGAACGTCCAGCTCGGCTTTGGCTTTTCGCACCTCGACTTGCTCGCCGAGTCGATCGACTTTTCGCCGTATGCCAGCGGGAACGCCAACGTGTACCTGCCGCCGCGTCATTACACGGAAGGTGCGGTCGTTGGGTGGGAGCGCCCGGGCCCGACGCAGGCCGAGGAGCCTGTCGACATGCTCAAGTACGTGATGGATTTGAGCCTCGAGCGCAGCGACAACATCAAGGACGTCGACGTCCAGCGCTTCATGTTTTGGTGCAACGTGCTCATGGGCTCGTTCATGCCGCTGCTGTACCCCAAGGTACTTGACATGTTGTATCTCTTGTATCGGCGGCGGGAGCGTCTTGTTTAGGTGTGCATCGAAGTCGGCTTCAAGGAGAAGACAGACAAGCTCGGCTTCTTCCATCACTGTCCCGGGAGTTTCCAGCGCGTCATGGCCCGCTGGCTCTACAAGCTCCGGTCCAAGCAAAAGTTTATGGACGCACTCTGGTCCCGAAAAGACTATGTCGACGTGGTCATGGAGACGCTTCGCCAACGCTTTGCCTACCGCGACCCGGAGCTCATTGTCGACGGCATCAAGTTTTACGCACAGCTGTGCAAGGGCACGCAGTACATGCCGCCCGTGATGAAGGCGAATCTGCACGAGGTATCAACTTGATATACAAACGATGGTGGTCGAGCCATGGTGTGTAGTTGCACCGGTCGATGATCGGACACGTGTCGCAGGTGTTTCATCCGGGCGCGCAGTTCGACGACAGCAACATCTTTCTCATTGGCATCGAGCTCATGGAGCTTCTCTCGCAGCAGCATTTGCACGTGCACTCGTTCGCCGTGCTCCGCAAGGTCCATCGCTACCATCACCGGCGTCTCACATGATATATGGATGTAGGCCGTGCTCGCAACGACCGATGCGTCCTACTGCCTCCGCGACAACCCGCCGGGCCAAGTGGTCTTGACGCCGATGGTCTCGACGGTGTTTCACACGTGGATCCACGGCCTCGCGCAACCCAACGGTGCATCTGTCGAGGTTTGGGCCGAGCTGGCGACGATGGTGAAGAAATGGCTCTTGAACCCAACGACGTCGATCGCATTTGGGCTCGAGCTCATTCGGCGCTGGAAACTGGAGCTCTTGACGTTGAGCCACGTCTTGCAGCTCTACTTGGCTGCTGCTGTCGACAAGGAAGAAATGGGCCGCGAATTCTCTTCGTTCTTGATTCACGACGTGGCCGTCGACGCCGATCGGTCGGTTCTTGTCGTCGACCGACTCTTGCACGTGCTCTCGCCGAGCACAATTGCCTCGCTTCGGCCGCAATTGAGCACCGCCGTCCAAGACGCTGTCCTCGAAGTCGTCCGGTTCTGGAGCGACAAGCCCCACCTTGCATCGCCCAGCACGATCGTTGCGCTCTACGGCGAGTGGTTCCTTCCGGCCTGCGACCTAACGTCCTCGGAGATGGAAAAGACACGCTGCGTGGCGCTGGAAACAGCGTGTACGATCTTGACGCAGCGCGCGGCCGCGACGCTGATTCCTGCCCACGCCGCGACGCTCGCTCGGATTCTCCTGAGTGCGCTCCAGGACGACAGCCGCACGAACGTCGTCTCGACGGTCTTGCACCACGGCGCCGAGCTCTTCACGCGGTCGATTCCTGGCGTCCTTGTGCTCGTGCCGGCCTTTCTGCGCACGATCGACTTGATGATTGGGTCGGTGGGCGCGCTGCACCGCAACCTCCTCGTCGGCGGCGACAAGTCGAACGGCAACCGGCGCATGCCGCGCTTTGGCAACGAAATGAAGCGGAACATGCTCTCGTCCATGGAGATTCTCTTTGCGCTCTTGCCGCTGCCGGCGCAATTTCCCGAGCTACCGGAGCTCAGCGTCGCATCGCAACTCGAGACGCTACCGGATGACGTGCACATTCCCGCCATGGACGCCGAGGTAAGCAATGTCGCTGAAAGAAGGGCGCCTGACTTTCGTAGTTGCACGACGTGGCCGGTCGCTGCTTCACCCGCATCCTTGAATTTACGTTTCCGGACGTGACTGAAGTCCAGCAACGCGCGCTCTGGGGGCTCTATGTGCTCATCGTTGTCCAGCTCAACACGGCCCCGTCGCCGCTCGTCAAGCAGTACGTTGTGCTGCTCTGTGACACGTGCGCGTCCTCGGATGCAGGCTTGGCGCTCACGGCCTTGTCCGTGGTCCACGCGCTGCACCGGTTCCATGCGTCGCTCCTCGCGTACGAGCCCGCGCTCGTGCAGCATATCATCATGGCGCTTTCGCTCCTCGTGCAGCAGCAGGTCGAAGACGCGTCGAACGTTGTCCGCGAGATCCTCGAGACGGCGCCGACCGAGCCGACGTCGCCGATGGCGAGTCTGACGCACTCGACGTCCGAGAGCAGCGTGCATGCGCAGGGCGGGCGGAAGCGCAGCAACTCGTGGTCGGGCTCCGTTCGTGGCCTGGAGAAGGCGACGCCCGAGAGTAATTCGTTCAAGGCCGCCGAGAACCCCGTGCTCAAGACGATCGTTGCCAAGACGACAGCGGTGTTTGAGACGCTGAGCGACTGGGTGATCGAGTGTGATACGATTCTCAACGACGCGGCGGTGCTCAAGCTTCTCTTTGACGCACTCGAGGCTGCACTCATCGGGAGTATTCCTGATGGCGCGTGGCAGCTCCAAGTCGAGCAGCAGCGCACGGCCGAGCGCAAAATGGACATGCCGCTGCTTTTCTTGGGCCTCGCCATGCGCGCGTCGCTGGACGGCGACCGCCACAAGCCGTCGCTCCAGGTACCAACTGTTTTCGTCTCGAAAGTCTCTTTTTCGATCGAGCCGTGTAGTGCTTTTCAGACATTGCGATGGCGGCCGAAGGCTTCCTCATGCACCTCGTACGTCTCGACGCCGTGACGTTGCAATCCACGTTGGAGCTTGTAGATGCACCATTTACACGGGTTTCCGTCGCCGGCCGGTGTCGACCAGCTCGTCTCGTCGTGTACCGAGTTTCCCGACGAGCCCGAGGCGCTGCCGCCCAACGCTCTCAGCTTCATCTACATGAACTCGATCGTCTTGACCGTCGTCGGAAGGTCTCGTCGTCGTCGCCTTGTCTGAAAGCTTATAATGTTGGAGTAGCGTCGACGCGGCGACTGCTCGGATCGTGGCACGCGACATGACGGGCACGTATACGTGGGACGCAGCCATGCCGTTGGCGTCACCAACGCCGCTGCCGTCGCAGACGACAGGCGATGCCGATGTGGGCAGTGCCATGGACGAGCCGTGGACCAAGCATTTGCCGCCGCGGGCGTCGCCGGACCGCGAGCGCCTCGAGGTCGTCATGGACCACGCGCTCGTGCTGGCGACGCAGCCAAGCTCGGACGTGTGCCCGCTCTGCGGCGGGCGTCTGCTGGAAAAGCCGGCCCAGCCCAGCGCGGAGAAGGTGACGCAAATGGCGCCGTTTCCCGTCTTGCGCAAGACCGTGCCGAAAGGCAACACGCTGCCCTCGATGCCGCAGTACGTCTTCCACGAAGAGAACCACGGTAGCAACAACAACAATGGCCTGCACGACACGTACGTCTGCAAGTGCGACCCCGACGAACTCCAAGCCAAGTCGACGCTGCCCACGGAAGTGACGAACGCGACGTCGATCTGCAACCTCTTTTGCCTCCCGGACGCGGCCAAAAACAGCGTCGGGGGCCTCGACCACGAGCGGAGCCTCCTCGACCTGCTCGTCGACAGCATTCCCATGCATTTCCGCGACTGCGGCGGCGACCTCATCGACAAGACGCTTCTCGGCGGCCGCTTTACGATGCAAAAGTACCTCGACATGGAGTGGGACGACATGTACACGCAGGATGGCGGCCCATTGCAGCGCGACGCGACTGAAGTGCCAGGCTTTAGCTTTGTGCAGCGGCTGCTCCACGACGAAGAGTGCTACGCGTACCTCAAGACCTTTCTTCAAAAAGAAGAAAAGGGCAAGGAGCTCATTGAATTCTGGTAAAGTGGCACCTTTTTACATGTGGGACGCTGACACGGGACTGCTAGCGACGGCGTCAAAAAGTACGAACGGTCCTTTGAAGGCAACGACCGCGTCTCGCAAGCGACGCTTCTGTACTGGGAGTTCTTCTCGCCCGAGAGCGTCTCGTTCACGGCGTTCCCGTTCCAGATTGCGTCCAAGCTCCAGCACGCGCTCCAGGCGGCGCAAGCGACCGACGCCAAGGCGCTGCCGCTGAATCTCTTCCAGGACGCCATGGACCATGTCGAAGACAAGTGCTTCCTCGGCGAAGGTCGCCTCGATCGGTTTGTGGCCATGCTCAACGACGCGCACGCCAAGAGCTTGCACCCGCCGGCCGACGGCAACTGGAATGCGTTCGTCGTGCCGCCGCAGCTCGCGCTCTACGACGCCTTTTCGGTATCGAAACTATCAGTGTATCAATTGGATATTCCGTGCGAATGAATATGAACATAGGTCATGGAGCTCAACGTGCGCATCTGCGCCGAAACGCTCCACGTGAAAAAGTCCAACACGCTGCTGCAGCCGGCGCTGCCGTCGTCGTCGTCGATCGCGCTCCCGGCTGCGTCCAAGATGCGCATCTCGCCGCTCGATGTGTGCCGCCTCTGGCTCGCGCAGCTCGGGATTCTTCCGAACGAGAGCACCGTGGGCCAGAACCACGTGCTGATCCTCGAGAACGGCGTCAAGCTCGAGCGGTCGCTCAAGCACTTGGATAAGACACCGTCGCGGGAAACCATCAAGATTGGCGTCGTCTACGTCGGCAAGCACCAATCGCAGCAGCACGAAATTCTGAGCAACACGCACGGCAGCGCCGAGTACGAAGAATTTCTGCTCGAGCTGGGGTGGCCCGTATGTTGTTCTTTTTGAGAGGTCGTTTGTCTCAAGTCGCGATGTTGATCGACTTAGATTACGCTTGCGACCCACAAGGGCTTTCCTGGCGGCTTGGACCACAACCCAAAATCGCTCTCGAATGGTCCGTCGACAATCTACTACGCCAACTCGACGACCGAAGTCGTGTTCCATGTTGTGACCAAGATGCCGACCAAAGCCAACGACCCGCAGCAGATTGACAAGAAGCGCCACGTCGGCAACGACCACGTGCACATCGTCTGGAGCGACAACCCGCAGGCGTACAACCAGAGCACGATCACGAGGTATCGATCGATCAATATTCATGGCTCCCTCTTGGGCGCTCACGCCGGCAGTAGCAACTTTAACTTTGTGCAGATCGTCGTGTTTCCGCTGCGGCAAACGTCCACAGGTCTCTTCCTCATCAACGTTCTCACAAAGCCAGACGTACGCAGCCATCTCGTCTCGCAAGTCCGTCTGTCCGATGTGTGTAGGTGCCGCTCTTTGGACCGCTCATGGACGGGATGGTGGTCACGCGTCGGGACCTCCCCGAGCTCCTTCGCCAGGTACGCGCATTGAACGTCGTCTAAAACTGAGGCGGAATGTGTAGACGGTCATGAATGCCAACCGTGCGTGCCGGCAGCAGTCGGCATGGTACCTCCCGCCATACCCGACTCGCCGAAAGCTCATCGACGAGATCGTCGACCGCTACGCGACCGACTACAGCGAAAAGAGCATGCTCACAAGCCTCTTCAAGATCCCGTCGCCCGCCGAAGGCCACAGCATTTAGTCGCGTCCCATCATTATGCGTGCGTTGTAACCCTTGCCCTACTTCTCTCGTCTCGCCGGTCATCGCCGTGACGATGACCTGTTGTTTTGGACCAAAGTCGCTAGACTCACAGCTTCCTTGTGGGTAAAACTACGAGAGTTTTCGGGAAAACGAGCTGGCGACGTCGGCACGCTTCGTCAACGGGCACTTGATGGCTTGGTCAACGGCTTCTTTCTCAAGTCGCCCAGTTGGCAGTTTGGAAAAAGCTATGATCCGCCGCATCGCCCTCGCTGTGCTGCACGTACGTGCGCCTTGAGTGTTGCCTCTGCCGCAGTAGAGTACGTACTAGGCCGCGCCACTGGTCATCTTTCTGCTCATGTGCATCTGGATGGGGGTGACTCTGACTGCGTACAAGACGAGCGTCCTTGGCCAAGTGACGGCCGTGGACTTGGCCGGCTTTTCGGTGCGCTACGCCGACGCGCACCTCTTCAACTGGCACCCGGTGCTCATGACGTTTGGCCTCCTCTTCTGCTCGTACGAAGGTGGTACAGGGTTCGATCCTGTTCTGCCGCTGACTTTTTTTTAACGTAGCGGCGCTCGTGTTCGTGACGGCGCCGTTTGACCACAACACCAACAAGATTGTGCACGCGTCGTTGCATGGGATGTCGCTGCTCTCGGCGGTGCTGGGCGCGATCGCTGTCTTCTCGTATCACTTTGCCCAGAAGATTCCCAATCTGTATAGCCTCCACAGCTGGCTCGGGCTGCTCACGGTCGTCGCCTTTCTGGAGCAGGTCCCCGCTATATTGTCTGCGGCTGCGTAGACGGATTTGTGTGTGTGGATAGGTTGTCGTTGGCTTTGTGGCGTTCTTGTACCCGCGTCTCGCTGCGCGCTGGCGGCTCGCGCTGGTGCCGTACCATGTTGGCTTTGGTGTCGCCGTTCTCGGCCTCGTGGCCGCCACGATCGGTAGCCTCGTCGATGTGTCTGGCGTCGTCTGACGGGAGTCTTGGTAGTGACTGGGATTATGGAGAAGCTCGGGTTCAACGGCTCGTGCAACATTTCCGGCAAGCTCGACGGACGCGACGTGCACGGCTACATGGCACCGGACTGCATGCTCGGCAATGTGATTGGGCTTTTGGTGGCGCTGACGTTTGGAAGCGTTGCGATGACGGTGATCGTCTCGAAGCTGCCGACGCCGCCCCGAGGCCCCATCGAGCTGGCGATGGACGGGACGGAGACCGTGCCGTTGATGGCCCATGACGACTGAAGGGCTCATGGACCTCTTGTGTAGTTGAGTGTGCCTACCTCTTTTCCCAGCTGTGTGAAGGCGTAACCTATAAGAACCGTTTTGGTTGAAGCAGATCGAGGACGAGAGATCGGATCCCTTCAACGCAGAATGAAGCGTGGATTTGTCGTGATGTTTGGGTTGGTCATGTTGCAGACGTATGCGCTGGTATGGACCTTGACCTTGCTTTCCATCGACCGTCCCTGTGGCCTGCAAGTGCTCTCGAGTTCTTTTGACGTTGGTTGGTCTTTTGGCGCCAAATCCAAATCCAGAAAAACGTGCCAGCTGGGGCAAAACCTCTGGAGATGCATATTCGATACGCATGTAATTGTAGAGGCTTGCCACAAATCGCACCAGCATCATGGAGTTCTTCGCGGCCTCGCCCGAGGTGGATGCCACCGCGCTCTTGAAGGACGCCATCGTTGTCGCGGTACTTGCGATGGATGTAGATCAGCGGCCTCACCATCGCCTCTACGCGTAGCCCGCCATCTCGTTCGCCAACATGGGCCAACTGGTCGTCGACGTCCTCGTCAACTCGGCGCTTGGACAAGTGGTCGCACTCGGCGCTACGTCCGCAGGATGCTCATGCTCGCTCTGGTCTCTAGATGGACATGCAGCGCGTCGGCTACTTGTTCTCGAAGCGCGTGGCGCCGATGGCCGGCGCGGCGGCGTTTGCCACCCAGGCCGCGGGCGACCTCTGCCTCAACATGGAGGTCAGTTCTCATCCTCTCTTGCTTGCAAGGTCTCCACAACAGGTTAGGTCTACCTCATGTCGTACCCATTGCCCAACTCGTCGGCGGTGCAAAAGGTCGCCTTTGTGCAGCAGCGCACGTCGGTGCTCCCCGTACGATCGCAGTGCCATGCCCATGGTAGAGCGAACACTAACGAATAGGGTCAAAGCGCTGCGTTCGTCCGTGAGTTTGTTGCGTGGACCAAGCTCGTGCAGGCGGCCTCTGTGCTTTTGCTCGCGGGCGCCGACAACATGCTCTGTCACGACCGCGACATGCACGTGTACGTCCGCAGCGTGACGCGTTTGCATCCTGAGTGGACGTAGGCACCGCATCAAGTGGGCGGGCGCCAACGGTCCTTTCTTCAACGACGCGTTCTTGGCCATGATCCCGCGCCTGCCGCTGGCCGACGGCGACGCGACGGTGTGGGACGCGACGCGTGGCACGGGCCTCGCGCCGGCCATGGACCGCGAAGCCGCCTCGCAACACATGAACTTTCTGTCGTTCGTGCTCTTCTGTGCTGAGGGCAACAACGTGCCGGACGCTGTGTACCTCGCGAGCTGTGTCGCCCAGTACCTCCAGCTGCCGCCGGCGTCGTTCAAGCTGCAGCTGCCGCCGTCCTGGAGCCATTTGTTTGGCCGGGACCCGTCCGTCTCGCTCTTCTTGTAGATTTACCGTAGCTTTGGCCTAAAACGGAAAAATACGACGACAACCTTTCGATCGCGTACGGTTTCGTCCTAGAGCCGAGGCCCATGTCGGCGTCGCTCGAGACAACCGAGACCAGCCATATCAACGCAGCGGCAACCAACCAGCCGGCCGGAGAGGTACCGCCGCTCGAAGAAGATGCAGCCGGAATTGCCGCGCCGCCAGCACCCGACATGCACGAGAACGCTGCCGCGCCAGAGACCACCGAGGTGCCCACGACAACTGCGACCGCGCCGCTTCTCGTGGCCGTCAGTAGTGTCCCACCCGCACTGCCGCGTCAAAAGCCTCAGAAAAGAGTTCAGTTTGCATCGCCCAAACGCCGGGCGCTCTCGTATGCAACCAAAGCGACGCCCGCGGGCACGACGCCTCGTCGCTTTCCAATCGTTTTTGGGTACGCCTCTGCGTGAACATGTAGTACTTGATTGTATGCCTGGCATTGATCCGATAGCCGATCTTCACACCGCGTCGTCGTGACGGCGCCGATCGAGCAGCTCGTGGCGGCCGAGGCAGCGTACACACTACCACCGATGGCGCCGCTGTTGTGGAAGGAGCGCTTTGCACTCGGGTACGCCGGTACGAAGCGCGTGTTAGCACTGCGCGCCAGTGCGCCGATCGTCGACGAGCTCACATTTTCGAGCAAGGACGCGGGTTTCTCGCGTCCGCTGGTTCTCGCACTTGGCGCGGCGTACTGCACGACGATCACATCGATTGCCATGCCACGCTGCGGCCTGGATAGCGCGACGGCCCTCGCCTTGTTTCGCCTGCTGAAATCGAGTACTTCGATCTCGTCCATCGATGTGTCGGACAATGGCCTTGGTGACGACGACATGCCCGCGCTCTGCGCTGCGCTGCGCATTAACACGTCGCTGACGCGGCTTGTGCTCACGCGCAATGGCCTCTCGGCGCGGAGCTTGCGGTGTCTCGCACTGGCGCTGCAAGACAACATGGACGGCAGTCTCCTCTCGCTCGACTTAAGCTACAACCCGCTACTGGCCGCGAGTTCGCAGCTGCTCGCCGACTGTTTGAGTGTCAACGAGACGCTGACGAGTCTCAACGTCGCGGCCACGCACGTCGTAGAGTCGATCGTGCTCTCGGGGCTGTGGCGAAACTACACATTGCACGAGCTCCAGCTGCAGCAGCTCGACGGGCCATCGCCTCGTATGGCGACCGACGAGAACGGCCGGCTCGCGCAAGACCACTTGAACATTTCGCACGCACCCGAAGTCATTGAGGGCTTGCGCCGAGCAACCTCGGGCTTGGCTCACTGCAATCTCACGGGCGTGCTGCTGCCGATCCAGACCATCAAGAGCTCGCGCTGGATCCGGTTGCCAGCGGCATCGCTCAACGAGCTCGACGGACGCGTCATTGCGGTAGGATGCGTCGTCGTCACGCTCCCGCCGACACGGCACTTAGGGCTTGTTGCACCAAAATCTCTCGCTGCTCGAGCTCGATCTGGCGTCCAACCACCTCGGCGCGGAGTCGGTGGCCGCGATCATGGTCGCTATGCAGGCATGCCCGACGCTGCGCACGGTTGACTTGTCGGACAACGGTGTTGGCGCCTACATTGGCGAGGCTCTTGGGCAGAGTCTCACCGCCAACACGACCGTGGGGACGGTCAAGGTAGCCGCGTTGATCCATGACGTTCAGCAGCTCCGCGGCAACAGCGACGAGGTGCCCACGGAATGATGGCGTCATGCTACACTGATCGTCGTTGTAGGTCGACGAACTCAACATCACAAAAGAGATGCTCGCAGAGCCACTGGACTTTTGGATTGTCACGATGCTACTGGGCGTGAACCGAAGAACGGTGATCTTCAACGAGCTCCAGATTCCGCCGTTGGAGGACCACATTGACTACTGCCATACGCACCTCGCCGAGTACTACCTTGTTTTTTCCCTCATCTTCGTAACGCTATCACTCTCGGTGGCTAGTTACGAAGCGTCTTTTCTCGCGGTGCGCATTCGGCATCACTCGCACCTGCAAGTGCTGCAGCTCAATTGCTGCAGCTTGACGTCGTATGCTGGTGTCGTGCTGGCCGACGCGCTTCGGAACCATACCGTGCTTCAACACGTACGATCTCAAGTGCAACCTCAAAAGCAAAAGTGCAATCTCAAAATCCCTAGGTCTCGCTTGAAAAAATGCGCTCGGACCCATTGGCGGCCGCGCGATCACCGAGTGCCTCGAGCACAACCATAGCCTTACCCATTTGAACTTGAGCTGGAACCAACTCAACAACGACGGCGTACTCCCACTGCGCGTCTCGCTGGCCGCCAACCGGGCGCTGCGACGCCTCGATCTCCGCGGCAACGCCATTAGCACGATCGGCATCGTGGCAATCGGCACCGGCATCGCCGCCAATGCGTGCTTGGAAGAGCTCTACTTGCGCTGGAATGACGTGGCACCGCGCGGCGCGACGAGCCTCGCCACTGCGCTCACACGCAACAAGAACCTCCGCGTCCTCGACATTGAGCAGCAGCACATGGAAGTCGACGGCGCCGTTGCCTTTGCCGCCATGCTTCGTAGCAACAAGGCGCTTACGGTGCTGAATTTGCGAAGCGACCTCGTGCTACACCCGACGACGACACTCACAACGGACGGCGCGACAGCACTTGCGATGGCCCTGCGCGAGAATACCACGTAGCCCACGACGATGGGTTTCCTCTAAAAGAACTCGTTTGCGTCTAGGCTCAAGGAGCTCAACTTGGCCGAGAATAGGTTGACGGTCGAAGGCTGCGAAGCGCTCATTGGCGGTGTCGCCAATCTACGACTGCAAAAGCTCGATCTCTCGTACTCGGAGCTGACGAGCGAGCTCGCGGCTGCTTTCTTTGCGCAGCTCGCCCACAACACGTGCATGGAGGTCGCCTTTCCATCACAAATGCGGCGACTCAAACGACTTGGGCTGGCCATAGGAACTCAATGTGGAACACAACAACATTGGGCCCGACGGCTTCAAGGCGTGCTTGCGCGCGCTCTGCGTGAACCGAACGCTGCGCAACCTCAACATTGGCTACTGCCACGTCACGGAAGAGGGTATGATACTCGTCGAGAAGCAGGCACGGCTCTTCGCGCTGCTCCGGCTTCGGCTCGTCGGTAACCGCGTGACGCCAAGCACCAAAGCGCGGCTACAGGCGCTGCATGTCAGTGTCGTGCTTGATATTTAAAGCCCACAAGAACGTGACAACGTTTCTTGTGGTGAGTTCTCGAACCTCGGTGCACGGTTGGGAATGTGATCCATCGCATGTTTTCTTCTTGATACGTACCCCCACTGCGCAATCGTGGGTGCCTTCTGCCTTCTACCGCGCGACGCATCAAGACACAGCTGGCGCAGTGTCCACGGCTGCGAAAAATAGCGCTAACTGTGCGCCGACGTGGCCGTTCCGAGGCGTTACGTACGTGGCGGCCTCCGACGAGAGATAGGCTCCTTGAACCGACCATGTCTCATATCGGTGTCGGCTGGAGTAGCCGGGCGCCGGGCAATTGCGCAGCGGTGGCTGATCATTTTCCAATTAGCATTTTCCAATTAGCATGACCAGCAGCAACAACAACAACGACCACACGACGAGCGCCCTCGCGGTGCTCACCAACACCCCGCTCCTCCAACTCGTGTGCGCCTACCAAGATGGCCTCACGCCCGAGCTCTCGAGCGTCTTCCTCATGTACCGTCGACGCATGCAGCGTTCGCTGGTGCCGCAGAAGAAGCAGATTCTTGCCAAGAAGGACATGTTCCGCGGCCATGTCGCCTTGAAGCTCGTCGAGAAGGGCGACGTCGCGATGCTCTACGAACTCGAGCGCCAAATTCCGACCGGGTATGCGCGCCCGCCTCGCAACGAATCGAGCTATGTCTATGGCATCAACACGGCGGCGGCGCGCGGCCAGCTCGATGTCGTGCGCTTCCTCCATCAACACGACCTGGCCAAGTGCTCGAAAAAGGCCATGGACGACGCCGCCTCCAACGGCGACCTCGCCATGGTCACCTACTTGGACAAGCACCGAAACGAAGGCTGCAGCCTCGCAGGGTACATCTTGGCCGAGAAGCACGGCCACCGCGACGTCGTCGAGTACCTCCTCGCCCACCGCCCGCAAGACCAGAACAAGTGCCCGCCTTCGGACCCGCAGTTTGTGCTGCACCCGCTGCTGTCGTCGGCCGCCGACGCGCTCGCCAAGGTGCCAGCCTGCGGCGTCCAATAGCCAAGAGGCAGCTCGAAACTCACCTTGCACTCTCCTGCTGCCACGTATGTCTCACCGACGTTTTCACTGGCGTTGTCGCACAAGGCCCCACGCTGCCTCTCCGCGCTTGCTGCTCTACATGTCCTTCCGATGCATATATCTATCTATCGATGTAGCTAGTCCATGCTTGCTTCCATAACACAACAGAGACGACCGAACGTCCAATGCTTTGCTTTTCCAAGTTGAAGTTGCCACCAAATTTAACAACGAGATCGCGATTCTCAGAATCCTTTGGTACCCACCGTGGCTGCAAGAACAAAACTGGTTCGGCAGCTTTGTTCTCGTGCTACTCAAGCTGGCAAAGCCGACGCCAGACCGTAAAATGCGGGCCTCTCATCTCTGTTTGGGGGTTAAAAGAGGTCAAAGGTTCGGAGGTTGGCCGTCTATTTCGTCTGCTGTGATATTACGCTGGGGCGATCGGGCAGAGGCACACGGGCGTCGGGATCTCGATCGACTCGCCTGTCGGCTCGAGCGACCCGTTCGATGCCAAGCGGTACGTCAAGATCGAGTCCGAGTTTTGGTTGGCCGACACGACCAGGTCATTGCCAAGAAAGGCAAAGTGACGGGGGAAGCTGCCGCCGCTCGACACAAACGTCGGGGCATCGACGCGGCCGTCGGCCGCGATCGGAAACGTGACGAGCGTATCGTCACCGCGGTTCGAGACGACGACCGCGCGGCCCGACGGCGCCACCTGCACCTCGGCGTTGAGGCTAAACGCGTCCGAGTGCGCGCGTTCGGGCCGACGTGTCGAGACCGTTTGCAGCGGCGTGGCTGCGAGCGACCCATCGCCTTCGAGTGCAAAGACGCCGAGGCTGTTGCTCAGCTCATGAACGACGTACGCCACCGGAAGCGTCGGGTGCAACGACATGTGTCGCGGACCGGCGCCCGGCGGCTGCGGCACAAACGCACGGGCGCTATGGGGCTCGAGCGCACCTGGTTCGCGGTGTTATAACATGCTGCAGAGAGATCGCAAGGTCTCATACCTGTCGCCGCCTCGAGCGTCAACTGCATGACCTTGTCGTTCCCGAGGTCCAGCGCGAACAAGGTGGCGCCTGCCCACGTGGTGCTGTGGCAGTGGGGGGCTTCCTGGCGGGCGGCGTTGACGAGGCTCGCGCCCGTAAACTGCTGGATGCTCGACGCGGGCGCGATCGAGCCATCGGCTCGGATCGGGTACAGCGCGACGTTCCCGCCGCCATAGTTGGACACGGCCACGTAGCGCCCGGATGGGTCCACCGAGGCGTGGCAGGGATACGTGCCATGCGACGGCTCGATGTTCTTCAACGTAAGCTGGCCGTCGGCGCCGATCGCGTAGGCGCGGACAAAGCCCGTCGCTTGGCCGTTCATGTCGTCCGCACACTCGTTGACGACGAAGGCGACGCCGTTGGCCGCAGCGACAAACGACGGGTTCACACCCACGTCCGTGACGCCGAGGAGGCTCATCTTGCCCGTCGCGTGGTCGACCGAGATGGCGTAGACTCCCTTGCCCTTGCCGTCGACATGGTCTTCCTTGCGGGTGTACGTCCCCACCAGCACTCGTGTAGCCATGGTACGCCAAAATCCAAATCTGCCAACTGGATTCCACTGGAATTCCAATGACGGCCAGCCTGTATACACATACAAACATCAAGTGTAGGTATCCAAGCCAGTGTATATTCCAGTACCCGAAACGAAGTGCTACAGGCGCCCATGGACGAGTGACGCGAGAGGCCATCACGCTGCATGATAGCTGTTACCATTCCTCTGCTTGCCGATACGCGTGGCATGACCTCGTGCCATGATGCTTTCACAAGCTTGAGAGACTTGTCTTTCAATTTGTTGCCGCGTGAGTTGATTTTTGAGTTTGAGTCGTCGGTACCTTCCTACCGGTACTCGCACGTGTTCAATTGGTTTCTCAAGCCCGGACACGTCACAAAGAAGCAAGCAGGGGCTTATGCTCTCAGCTAGGACTCTCAGCCAGACTCTCAGCTATGCCATGCTCCCAGCTGGTGTGCTCTCTTAAAAGCACTCGACGCCAGCTCAACTCCGCCGTCGCCGCAGGACAACTCAATGCGTTCCAACGGAAATCTTGAAGTGCGCTACAATAGGACTGGGCAAGTACAATCCCACCGTGATCCTGCTACAGAGACTGTTGGGTCAATGATCTCAAAACGAAACTCAAAACTCAATACAAAGCAGTTGCCACAAGGGTCAGTTACCAAGGTCCGAAAGCGATGCTCGGGGTGTGGTCCATGACAGCGAACGACGCGCGGGGCGCCTTTAGCATGGCCGAGCTCAACGAGGGTCCGCGGTCCCCACGTGCAATTTTACGCTGAAGATGTGTTTTTAGCCACGTCCAACCACGTCGCGACCGCGTCGTTTCGAAAGGACTACCTCGCGTACTGCAAGCTCATGGCACTCGTGCCCCACCCCAAGCTCTTGCCCAACTTTGACGAAGAGGACAAAGACTGTCTTCGTACGACGCTTCTCTCGACGAGGACCCTCTTCCATGCGGTATGCGATATAGACCAGAACTACGACGAGTCGGACGTGGCCACCGTCACGGTGCGCAACTGGATGCTGGACATGCCATCGCTCCTGCTCATGGACTTGGCGCTTCAGCGGGCGACGTCAGTCCACACACTCGTGTACAAACTGTCTTATGTGGCGACACCCATTTGAGAGATCGTAGCCTCTTCAACGTGTCCTTGACCGTCCCGCAGCTTCAGTTTGTCTGCACGCAGCTACCGTCGACAAGCCTCAAGACTCTGCACTTGGAGTGGAATGACGTGCCGCCGCCGCTCAGCACAGACACCATCGCCGAGGACCACACCGCGTGGTACTCATATGTGGCAGCCACCATGTTGCTTATGAAGCACATATTGATACGATTAGCTTTGCCAACTTGCTGGCGGCGCCGACGCAGCTGACGCAGCTTTCGCTCCGCGCCAACGGCATCTCGGCCGAGGGTAGACGCACGTTCGTCCTATGCATATATCCGCACCAGCAATATTGCATTAGGCGCCATAGCGTTGGCGGATACGCTCAAGCAGAACGCGACGTTGACGCAGCTCAACTTGTTCCGGAACCGCATTGGCGATGCCGGGGTCGAGGCGCTCGCGCAAGCGCTCTCTGAGAACAAGACGCTGCAGCACCTCTCGGTCGCCAACAATGGCGTCTCGGGCGCCGGGTACGAAAGGCCTGCTGTGACGACTGCACTTGAGCGTCTTGTGGTATAGCGCGCTGTCTTTGGTGCGAGCCATCACACGCTTTGTCGTGTCGGAAGCCCAGCTCAAGCAACTCGCCGACATGGAAGTGCTTGTCCAAACGGCGGTGCGTGCGACTGCCATAGCACGAGGAGACGCCTGCACTTGCCGGTAGCTCGAGACGGCCAAGAAGCAGAAAAAGAAATCGACCGCACCGACGTTCTCAGAGAGCTCAACATGATTGAAACCGAGAGTATTGACGGCGTAGTGTACGGCCTCGGCAACAGCACGCTGCAGTCGATTTCGCTCAGCGGCAACGAGCTCTCGGATGTCGAGCGCGACCTCCTCCCGCTGCAGCAGCTACTGGAAGCGTTCGACGAGAAGCTGCAGACGCATTTTGCAGGTCTCAAAGTCCAGCGCATGTTTACGCCCGGCCAGCTCACTGGCTTGAGCAAGCCGCTCTCAACCTTTCTCGTACTCTAAAACCAAAAGCTACGTTTCTGAAAGCGTGGATTTATCGGGTCTTCGAAGGCATGCTGTCAGCGTCGTGGACGAGCGCGCTCACACGAGGGTACACACACAGCATCATGAAGCTTAGCAGCGCAAGCGCGACGCCAATGAGCGTCAAGGCGCTGACGGGGATCCCGACGACCTAGAGCACACGATGGCATGCGGATTTGATACAAGCAGGTGCGGTACCAGCTCCTCGAGGAGAATGTCAAACGTGGTCGCGCGACGAGCGAGCTCGTCGGCGCTCAAGCGGTACGAGACGCCCTCGACCTGCATCGTCACCTACGCGTGGTCTTGCTTCGATTGATTCATGAGGTCCTACTACCTCGACGTACTGCGCACGGCCTTCCACGCCGCCCGTCACAAACGTCTTTTCCGTGTTGAGCATACGTCGCATGGCGCCGTGGCTACGTTGGCGCTCGGCCTCGTCGTCGTCCACGATGCGCAGCTTGAAGAAGCTCGGCGTCGTTGCGCGGTACGAAAGCTTGACCTCGTACGCTTGGCCCGGCACCGTCTCGAGCGCATAGACGACGGGGGCACCTGGGTAGATGACCTGTCCTACGGCGAGGATGTTCGGCGTCAGCGCCTTCACGTTAGCTGCAACTGCAAGGCTCGTCCATGCCAGGAGCAGCAGCGCTGCCAGACGCGTCGCCAGCATCCGTCACCTGGTACTACTTTATCCGGACATTGCCGGATAGGCTACACGTATCGTCATCCGGTTACGTAAGCCGCCATCCGGATACCCAACCGCCTCCACGTGGCCGCGCCGTACTCTCCGGTCATTCCGAGAAAAAGCTCGGCAGCGTGGCGGTGCTGGCAGCTTATGATCCTGCAGAGGCCGCAGCGTAATGGCTCGTGTCCATGAGACCATGTCTCGTGCATCACGGCGCCTGTCGGTCGACTCGAAGCAAAGTGGCGTCTTTTCCGTGTGACGGAATGTATGTTGACATACAAACCGCCAGTCTAAAGTGAGTGGAGGTCCACTCGCGAGGGGTCGGGGTCCAAAAGTTTGGAATTAAAAAGCAGTTTGTGTCAATAAAATACCAACAATCACGCGATCTTTACTGAATGTGTGTCATAAAATACAATGCCTGCGATGCAAGGGCGACGCATTTAAATAAAAGCACAAACAGCTTGGACTTTGTATACCGAGCAGGCCACGGAATGTTGAAGGGACCCCATACAAAAAGCTATATGTTGCAGAGAATGCTGGTCGGGCCCGACACTCGCCAGTTTGGAAATACCCTGTCGGACGACGCACATGACCCGGAAGCCGACCGACCTGAGCATGATGGGCGTGCCCCCGAGCCACCCGAACCCGCTCAAGCGCACGCGCAGCGCGACGGCGCGAGAGGCGACGGAGCTGCCGCCGACGATGCCAAGCATGCCCAGCATGCAGCTCAGCATGCTCAACAACGGCGGCTTGCCCTCGATGTTGCCGAGCCTCGAGCGCCGCAGCTCGTCGACGTTCTCGATTAGCAGCCTCATGCCACTGGACCGAGGCATGAGCAACATGGGCAACATGGCGCTGCCGGTCTTCCACAGCTCGGCAGAGCCGCCGTCGCGCCAGAGCTCGATGCTCGTGTCCGAGTACATGTACCCGGCGGACATCCAGCCCATGACGTTTGACGACAAGCAGCGCCTCGTGCACCGCATCACGATGCTGCCGAGCCAGTACCTCCGCGGCCTCATCGACGTCATTAAAAAGTACCAGCCCGACACGGTGCGCCAGCTCGACGAAGAGTATGTCTTTGACTTGGAGCAAATGCGCGAAAACACCGTGTATGCGATCCAAGACTACGTGCAGATCGCCTTCTCAGAACTCGACGAGTACGTCAAGACGCTCACGACCGCGTCCAAGCCGTCGCAGCATTCGATGGGCATGAACATGATTGAGAACTACGAGGCGCCGCGGTATGGGGCATCGGCCAAGTCGAGTCTCGACGAGCCGCAGTCCAAGCGCCGCCACACGGTCACGTCCGCGGCCGTCGACAATGCGACCAAGCAAGTGCTGCAGACGAACGGCCAGATCAAGTTTATGGAGCAAGTCGAGATGTACTCGAAGCCCAAGACGAGCAAGACGAAGACCAAACCGTCGCAGCGCCACCAGTGCGAGACGTGCCAAAAGATGTTTCGCGGCCGGTCCGAGCTCCAGAACCACATCCGCACGCACACGGGCGCCAAGCCGCTCGTGTGCTCGTACGCGGGCTGCGGCAAAACGTACGCGCACAGCTCCAACCTGCGCGCGCACGAGCGCAGCCACGAAGGCATCAAGCCCTACGTGTGCCACTACGACGGCTGCGGCAAGCGGTTCGCGCACAGCGTGTCGCTCAAGGAGCACATTTGGATGCACGCTGGCGTCCAGCCGTACGAGTGTCCGTTTCCGGGCTGCGGCAAGCGGTTCACGCAAGTGTCTAACTTTGCCCGGCACAAGAAGCTCCACGGCGCCGCGGCCTCCAAGGCCTCGAGCGCCAACGAGTCGACCGTCAACTTGTAGACGCGTCTCGCCGTATTTAACATCCCGTGTCAGTAATAACCCATTATTTCTTGCGTACTTATCGCCTCACTGTTGCGTAAAGACGATGCTCAGCGGGTCGTTCTCGTCGTCCTTGCCCTAGCAATGTGCCATTAGGACATACCAAGACCCGCTTCCTCGTACCTCGAGGGACGGTCGAGGTGTACGGGGCGATAACAATGTGCGCGGCGACGGCGACAGCGGCTTGACGATGGTTCGGGACGACCGCTTGAGCGCCATGAGGCTAAGCGGCTCGCTGGGCACGGCGCCGCTAAAGGACGCGGGGCGGTGCAGCGTTGGCTCGATTGTCTCGAGCGCCAGCGCCAAGGACGACGTCGGTGGCGACGAGGATGGCGTCTTGGCGTCCGCGTTGTTGCTCGGCTCGTTCGTCGGCTTGGACACGCGGTGCCAAATCATCTTGTAGTAGTCGACTTCTTTGAGCAAGTGTTGTTGCTTCTCCTACGCAGCCGATTGATCGCAAATGACGTGGCGAGCGGGCGTACGTGGCTCAATCGGACTTGTTCCTTGTAGAGCGACTGGTACTCTTGCACGCTGCGCTCGACCGAGCTACTCCAAGTAATACGTCAGTCGTTCCGCGGTCCTGAAGAATATGAACAAAGACCTTGCATGGTCTTCACTCTTTTGAATCGTTTCCTTGAGCGCCTGCTCGAGAGATTGAATCTCATATGCATTGGGTAGGAGATGGTGTCGTACCACACACTTGGCTTCAAGCTCCTTGATCTGGACTTCTTTTTGATGCTCGTTGTACTAATGACGATCTAGGGTCGATTGGCCGCGCCAAGCGAGCCACACTGTACCCGGAACTGCTCGTTCTGAAGGCGGAGTTGGGTCATCTGACACACGACTTCGTACTTTTCGTGGTCGAGGACGGCCTTGGCGTACTCGGTCACGTAGTGCGCATGCAGCTTCATCTCGACGAGCTTGCGCGACAGCATTTCCATGTGCTTTTGCGGGCTCTCCGAGACGGTTCTACGCTACTGCATTAACACCGCATCGATATGGGATCGCGCACGTGTGGTCGTCAGGACTGGCCAAGACAGGCTCCATCTACCACGGTAAAGCATCACTTCTTAAAACGATTATGCAGGCCGAGCGCCGCAGAGATCAAGAGTAGGAAGAGACGCCACACCTGCGAGGCCAGCGACTGCATCTGCGCCTCGGCTTTGGCTTCGAGCTCCTTGTTGCGCTCGCTCAACACGGTGTTTTGAGCCGAAATCGAGCTGTTGATCTCGTGCAAGGCAGTGATCGACGCTTCAAACTCGGCTGCCCGCGCATTGAACGTGCGATTTTGCTCGCTCAGAATCACGTGAACGTCCTTAAGCGCTTCGTTCTCGCTTCGGCAAAGCCGCAGCTACAGACGTTGTCACCACCAATACGACCCGAGACATCAAGGAAAGAGTAATACGTCTTCGGTGAGCTGCGTCACCTTGTCCATCGCGACGGCTAGTTGCGACTGGACCGCGTCCACCGATTGCGTTCGGTGGTGGCGCTGCGACTGGTTGTCGACGAACAGAAAGGACGAGAAGGCTGGTCATCATCATGGATCGCCATCTTGTGGCACGTGGTGTACCTTGCATGAGACTGTTGGACGACGACGGCGCCTCGACTGGCGCGGTCTGGCTGCCCACGTCGACGAGCGAAATGCAGTACGTCTGCGAGTCTACGCCTCGCGCTTCTGTAAACGTTTTGAAGCGACTCCACACACCGGTTGAGATGCTATGTTCGTGCTCCTCGGGCTCGAGCTCGAGCTCGTCGCGCTCGAGGCTCTCGCACTTGACGAGCAATGTCTCTTTCTCCGCTTGCACCTGCTGCAGCGTCGCGTGCAGCTCGGCGTTCTCTGCCAAGAGCGCTTGGTACATCTGCACGCAAACTTTCTGAGATACAAACGATCAGCTCATATGACGGTACCTCCTGGTACTCGGCAACGCCCAAGCTCTGCGTCTAGGGTGCCCATCTAAGCCAAATCCATCGGAACAGCGTGCAGACCTCGTGGAGGAGAGGCTCGTTCTTGATCTCTTTTGCCCGCATGCCAAACCGAACGGTCGAGATGGTTTCGGCCACGTTCTACAAGGTTTGGTGAGCCACACGCATCGAGCGCCGAAGGGAACGGACGTAGGAGCTCGCCGAGATGGTCACGATGAGGCAGGTCTTGGCATGCCCTCCGAGCGAATCTTGGAGCAGCCGCGTGAGCTTCGAGTCTCGGTACACGCGTTGTCAAGGCCACGGCTTGGAGAGAGATGCCATTTTGGATGCAAGTGAAAAAGGATATAAATGGAATGTGTTTCTTCCCCTCGACGAGCGCCTTGATGACGTTGCTGAGCGCCGAGAGACTCTTGTTGATGGCCCGCGCCTCGTTGAGCGTCTTGCCGGACGCCATGGTCTTGGCGACCATCTCGGAGCCCGCGAGGTCGACGACGTACATGGTCGCCTTCTTCTCCGTGCCGGCCAGCACATCGCGGCGCGTCATGTTGATCATGAGAATCGTATGGCTCCGGCTCGAGTCCTACACGCAGGGATGGTGCTCGATACTACTACTTTCGAGTCGAAGCGAACGTTGTTCATGCGTGTGCACGCAACGACGCGGTTGGTGTTGCCGCGCTCGACGAGCTGCAGCATGACCTCCTTATGACACGCGCCGTGTGGGTCCGTGAGCGTTTAGCCTCCAAGGTACCTCGGAGGTGGCCGGGACATGCGTGAGGTCGTCGACGTAGATGCCCCGCGGTCCGTTCTCGCGGATGCGCAAGTTCTTCTTGATAAAGTTGGGCTGCAAGAGATCTCGGATCTGCTCCATGTAGATCTCCAGGAACGAGCCCGAGAGCTCAAAGTGGACAGTCTCGGACGAGAGCATCCCGACGCGGTCAAAGATATCGTGCACGAGGCGCGCAATAAGCCCTTGCTACACCCATCCATGCTGTCTCAACCGACGGTCATGTAGGCGCACGAACCTCGTCGGGCTTGCTGCCAACGCCTTCCTTGGGCCCCAGTACGGTGTGCGTCTTGCCCGAGCCCGTCTGGCCGTACGCAAACACCGTACTACGCAGCGCATGCGTCTAGCGATGCAGCCGCGACGATGGCCTACCAGTTGTAGCCGTCGAGGAGGTCGACGACGAGCGACTTGGCCGTCGCCTCGTACACCTGGCGCTGCGTCGCGTCGTGCGGAAACACTTGATCGAACGTACAGCTAATTGCGCGAGATCTGCAGCCCGTTATTCTCGCCACGTCTTGTGCGTACCGGAGGTAGTCGGTCGAGAAGCCGTCTTCCGGGTTCACCTCGAGGGACTTGCCGTCGGGCGTTGCGACGCTACGGCGATCCATGAGCGGCGACGTCGCGACCTTCGGGGTACCAGTCGAGCCCGCCCTGCTTCTTCTCGAGCGCGTTCTGCGGTCGGACGCGGCAAGACACGTGGATGTTGCTCATGACGGACGATCCAAGACTGAGCCAAAAACAGCCCAACGAAACGGCCTGAAAACGACTGCATCGCACGCGGCCAGCAGTCCCTTCGGCCTCCGACTCGACGACACTGCTCGAGTCAGTCTCTTACGCAGTCGAGGCGACTTATACTCCATCGTCCTTGCGCACGTGGCAGCCATAGGAACCACGACGTTTGTCCAACGACAGGATGCTGGGAAGGTATCGATGGAGTGGGCTCTCCAACCCAACATGCACGAAGTCGTAACGCACGTCAGCGCGACGAAGCAGCCTCTCCAAGTACACGCAGCCATCTCCATTCGCCCGCAGCAATCGTCTTAGAACACGACGATATATTCGAGCTTATGCCATGCAAAAATGAAAGCCAAGGCTAGTATCTGGGTGCATCCATGTGCGGAGCAATGTGCTGCATCCAGAGGTCGTTGGCCTCGAGGCGCCCGCGAAAGATGCTCGGCCCGATGAGCGCGCTCAGCTGCTTGACGCAGTCGACAGCCGCGAACCGCGCGAGCCGGTGCGAGCCTACACGCCATCAATAGCTTCTTTCAGACGGATAGCATACCTTGCAGCGTCATGGCCAGCGGATCAAAGAAGAGCTCAATGTGGCGCTTAAAGACCTGCTTGCCGAGGCTGTGGCCGATGGCCGGCAGCTGCTTCCACAGCGTCTCTTGCAGCACGCCAGTTTGCGGAAAGTGGCGCAAAATCGCAGCGTCCACGAGCAGCGGGAAGAGCTCAATCGCACGTGCTTGGGTCGCCGGCACGTCGCAGAGCTCGCGCACCAAGTAAATGCCGCCGTCCGTGTGCGCCCAGAGCGCGTGGCCAGCATCGTGGTCGTCGCAGTCGTGCAGCTGGCGCTTCACCTGACGCGGCTCGAACGAGCAGCACGAGAAGCGCTGCTTGCCCATGTGCGCGGTCTCGGCCTTGATGAGCGCTTCGTACGCGGCCTGCGTCATCGCGGGCTGCTCCTTCGCCTTGGGCAAAACGATGCCGCAATCGCCACAATCGAGTCGAGAAGCGCCGGGTCTTCGGTCGCGTAGGCCCGCGCGCACGTCCCGAGCGCAATCGCGGCATTCTCGCGCACCGACCACACGTCGTCCGACAAGTGGACCGTCCACCACTTGATCTAATGCAACATACGAACCGTGAGTTTTCCCGCTTTGGACGATGGGACAGGACGCACGAGCTTGTCGACGCAGCTACGCGCCTCGGTCGGAAACGCGAGCACGACGTGCGACGAGGCGCTGCACGCCGCGTCGCTGACCGTAAACACGTCGTCTTGGAGCGTGACGCGGCAGGCGAGGAGGAGGTCGTCGACGAACGGACGGACCGCGTCGGCGTCGACGCGCGCCGCGAGCTCGCCGATGCAGACGCACGCGGCCTCGCGCACAAACGGATTGTCGGCGTCGGACGCGTCGACGTAGCAAGCGACGCACTCGGCTGCGTACGTGGCGACGATGCGCCGACCGTCGGCGCCGAGGAGCTTGGTCCACGTGTCGCGCGAGTACTGTTTGACGCCTTCGGCCACGTAGTGGCGGTTGAGGGCCATGCGAGGGATGAGCTTGGGGTAGTGCGTCACGCGCTCGTCGGCGGTGCAGAGGTTGACAAAGGCGCGCGTGGCCTGCGACGCGGTGAGCCGCACCTCGCTCCACGGATCCTGGAGGCCGCGCACGAGGCAGTCGGTGATGGTCGCGCCGACGGTCGGGTGCGCCGTGAGGTACCCCGACGGCAGCACACCTTTGGAGAGCGAGTAGATGGTTTCAAAGCCGACGTTGCGGACGTGGCGGTTGCCATGGCGGACACTACGCACGACGATCGACGAGAGAAAGCCAAAGTTGTCTTCGGGGAGGAGCTCAAGGAAGGCCGGGCCGAGGCCGTGCACGATGTACTTGATCGTGAGGAGGCACGTCTCGAGCGACTTGAAGCCCGAGATGTCGTCGAGGCGGTGCGGCGACTTGGGCGTCGAGAGCGGCGACGCCAGCGGGATCGACGTGTCAAAGTACGCAAAGTACTCTTCTTCGTTCACCTCTTCAAACTCGGGCGACCGCGTAATGTTGCACTCGACGATCTCGCGCAGCTCGGCCGCAAACTCGCGGTACAGGCCGACGCCAAGGACCGACGCGAGCGCGCCGAGCGCCTTCCCGACCAGCCGTCGCACACGCGGCTCGAGGTTCTCCAAATGCGCATGGCACTGCGCAAGCACGATCGGGCGCACACTGTCGTGGGCCGCCACGTCTTTGGCAAAGTCGGTCGCGAGCACAAAGCCAACGGCGAGGACTTCCCAGCGCGGCTTCTCGGCGTCGACCAAGAAGGTCGGGATGGCGTCGACGTAGGCGGCCGACGACGGCGCCGCTAGGAGCGCGTTGGCCGCGTCGATGACATGGGGCGGGAGCTGCTCCCGGCGCAGGAGGCTGCGAAGGGCGTTCTCGGCGTTCGAAAGCTCCATCCTTGAAATGGACGCGGCCGTCGCACGCCTAAACACACGCAACTATCCAGACCGGATACGTTTGTATCATCCAAGCACAGGGCCCAAGGGACAATCCGACTTCTTATTGCACGTGGACGGTATTGTACCCACCAAGACATACTAGACGCCTTGGACACGCTGTCGTATACGCGGTATGAACGATTGCCCTAAGGCAGTGGATACACTTGCGGGTGAATCGCTGCAATGGATAATTGTTCCCTCTCACCATTTGTATAGGATAGTTGGCTTGTCGATCGCGATGAAAGGATAGTTGCAGTTTCCGGATGTCCGGATACGTGGGGCTGCATCCATGCAGCACAACAATTGGCCCTCATCTCGCGATTTCCATCGGCTTCTTCAGCATGCTGCGCTCGACCCTCTTTGCCCGCCGTGTCGTCGGCCTCGCTGGCCCGTCCAGCCTCCGCTCCATGGCCACGTACTCGCCGTCCATGGAAGAGATCAAGAAGCTCCGCACGGCGTCGCAGGCGCCCATGAAGGACGTCAAGAAGGCGCTTGTTGAAGCGGAAGGCGACTTCCCCGCCGCCTTCGAGTGGCTCCGCAAGAAGGGCATTGCGTCGGCGACCGCCAAGGCTGGTCGCACGGCCGCTGAAGGTCTTGTCGGTATCTTTGTCGACGCCGACAAGAAGCGTGGTGCCATGGTCGAGGTCAACAGTGAAACGGACTTTGTCGCGCGCAACGACCAGTTCCAGGCGTTGGTCGCCCAGGTCACGCGTGGCGCCCACGCTGGTGCGCTCCTTGGTGAGCTTGACACGCCTGCGATGGCCCAGGTCGCTGTCGAAGGCCGCTTGGTCGCGGACCTTGTCCCGGAGCTTGTCGGTCGCGTCGGCGAGAACATCGTCGTCCAGCGCGGTACGACGATCAACGTTGCGCACGGCGTCGTCTCCAGCTACACGCACCGCGTTGCGTCGCAGGAGCTCAACTTGGGCCGCGCGGGTGCGCTTGTCGGCCTCGAGGTCGAAGGCGAGCTCTCGTCCGCCAAGGTCGCCGACTTGGAAACGCTTGGCAAGAAGCTCGCGATGCACGTTGTCGCGGCCAAGCCCAAGTTCTTGAACCGCGATTCGGTCCCGGCCGAGCGCGTCGAGGCGGAGCGCACGTTTGTCTTGGAGCAGGTCCAGGAGCAGGCGAAGAACAAGCCGGCCAACATTGTCGAAAAGATGGTCGACGGCCGCATGAACAAGTTCTTTGGCGAAGTCACGCTCGTCGACCAGGTGCACATGGTCGAGGAGGGCAACCCGAAGGTCTCGGCGCACTTGGAGAAGGAAGGCGCGCGCCTCGGCCTCAAGATCAAGCTCTCGGCCTTCCAGCGCTATGAGATTGGCGAAGAGCAGCTCTAAGTTGGTGTCGCAACAATATACTTGAATTCTAGATGCTTCACTCTTACTAGAACGCATACGGACCCACGAAGAGGGCGATCAGGAGCACGGCGACGACCGACGCGAGAACGAACTTGTTGTGCAAAAGCGACGCGGCGGTAGTTGCTGTCGGCGTCGTTGTCGTCGTCGTCGAGGCCGGTGGCGCGGCAGCCGCCGCGAGCTTCTTCCCAAACAGCTCCTTCTCGCGCAGCTTTTGCTGCTCGCGCTTTTCCTTGACGAGTTTGATGAGGTCGCGGACCGCCTTGTTGGTCGGCTCGATCTCGAGCGCGCTTCGAATGAACGTCGTCGCTTCGTCGCAGTCGCCTTGCTGGTACGCGATTTGCGCGAGACGGTAGATGGCCTTTGTGTTCTTGGCGTCGACCTGCAGCACTTCCTTGCTCGAGTCTTTCGCCTCCTTGAACTTGCCGAGCTTGCACTGGACATTCGCGACGTTGTTGCCGAGCGCGACGAGGAGCTCCTTGCACTGGAGGTTCGACGCATGGTCTTCGTCCGAGTCCCATTGCTCGAGGACCTTGAGCGCCTTCTTGTAGCAGTTGGTCGCATACGCATAGTTTTGGACGCCAAACCACTTGTTGCCACTCGCCTTCTTCTTGTTGGCCTCGACGAGGAGCTCTGCGTTCGTCATTTCTTCCGCGATCTTGCGCTCCGAGACCCACTTGTCGAGCGAAATGATAAACTTGATGCGGGCGTCCTTCATGTCTTGGTTGGCCTACGCGTCTTGTCAACGAACGCAGTCGCGTGCAGCATACGACCTGCTCGTCAAAGGACCCGGCATTGCCATAGGCGTACCGCGCTTCGCAATGCACCTCGGCCGACTCGCCTTCGCGCAGCAGCCGCGACAGAAGCTCCAACGCTATGAGGCGATCGATACTCGTCAAATGTGGTCAGTGCGATGGGTACCAGCCAGCGTCTCGTTGTCGCCAATGCGGAACGCAACCTCCTCGTTCTCGACGATGGCCTTGCCCGTCTCGAGCTCGTAGCTGCTGTACGTCATGATGACTTCGTCGCCAAACTCTACGCAGCGAGGAGGATCGCAATGAGTCGCTGGCAGACGTCGACGTCGCGTCGAGTACCCGCTTTCTTGCCGTCGGGGTTCGTCTTGATGAACTTCTTGCGGATGGCGCCTGTGCCCAAGACATCTTCAAAGCCATCTTCCATGCTCATGACCTATAAGGCGCTCCATGAGGGCCATGTGCCAAGGCAGATGCAGCTAGCATGCACGCGTACACGCGTCTCGGATCCCGTTTCACGCAAAATAAATAAAAGGTCGCGTGTGGGTGTCGTCCAGCACGGCCGGTTCCGTATACCTTTGTAGGTTCGCGAACGCAGGACGCACTCCTCTATGATTGGTGCTTGGGATGACAAAGATACTCTCGCTATACAAGAATGCAGTATAGAAAGGTCGGCCTGGTTGCTCGACGAACTTGGGCCGCACCGAGTTCTTATGTTGAGGTGCAACACCATTCTATAAAAATGAGGATGTATTGTATTTGAAAAATCAATTACCGATAGTCCATGCAAGTGCCATGCGATACAATTTATTTAATGATGCTATGTTTTTATTACATGGGTGCACGATGGGCGGGTTTGTGCCAGCCAATCAGCGTGCGTGATTGGGCTCCATTTATTTATTTTCAAAGACTTGGCATTATATGTGGGAGGTTTTGATTTATACTCGGCCAATGTAACGACCAACAGAACCATGAGTTTTGGTTCAAAAAGGAAGAAAACAAAAAACGAAGTCCGAGCTCCAGCAGCAGCAAGCAGCCCGCGAGCGACTAGCACCAGGAACGACCCACGGCTGCCAACCCAACGACCCCGCGCGCCCGCCAATTGCTCCTTCGCCACTACTACCGAAGCGCCATCTTCCCCGCGCTTCCTCTCACTCCACACTTCACAAGCTCGCCAACGATACCAACCAAGGTACAGCGACCGTCGCATGCGACCCATGGATGCAGACGCTCATGGGCGTTGGCCATTGTAGGCGCCATCATGACCACTGTTGACGTAGCCATGGCGTCCATTCCTCTCACAGAAAAGGCCACGCCGGTCTCCCACCGCAGCACGACCAGCGACGGGTCGAAATCCAAGGCCAAGGACAGCCTGTACAAACAAGACAAGACGGCCAACGCCAAGAAGATTGTATATCCCCCGCGCCTCCTCGTCGACTTCAAGTCGCTCCAGGTACACATCGCACAGGATGCCAAAGGTGGTCGTGACGACGGCGAGTAGATGGACGCGTTGCACAAGTATGTGGCCTTTTACCAGCTCCCCGTGCGCGAGGAATACACGAAAGACGATCTGGCATCGCTCGTCGCGCGGTAGACCGTCGATTGCGACGTTATCTGGAGGATTGACGGTGGTTCCACATATAGGCACTTTGACTGCTCGCTGGAGGTCGAAGAGGACGAGTCGATCCTCTCGTTTGTGACGCGCGTTCGCAACGGCGAGAAGGCCAGTCGAACACAGCGCCAAGCGACGGACAAGAAGGTCAAAGCGGAAGCTGCTGCGGCAAAGGAAGCCAAGAAGGCGGCGCAGCAAGCGTCCAAGCCAGCGACCACGTCGTCGAACAACAAGCGGCCGCGGCCCGAAGAGACGGATCCGCACGACGAACCCGAGAAGGAATCCAAGGACGACACCGCGGTGCAGCCGGCCAAGTTGTCCAAGCCCAAGGGCGGCAAGTCGTCGAAGAAGGAAGAAGACAACGAACTCTACTGCGTATGTAACCTTCCGAGCTATGGCAACATGATTGCTTGCGACGGCGACAAGTGCCCGAACCCCGCGCAGTGGTATCACTTGGAATGCGTCGGCATCTCGGACGGCCAGCAACCCGACACATGGTAGACCTCAACTGTCGCGTGTCGAACTCATGCGACGCGTAGGATGTGCCCCGAGTGCGACCCAAAGGCGTTTGCGGCGGTGCTCAAGAAGAAGAAGAAGGCGCGCAAGATGCAGCAGCAGTCAGGGTCCTCTTCGAGCTCGAGCTCGTCGCGCCGATAAGGTGCCTGCGTTCCACCCTTGCAATTACAAAAGACGAACACATGACGGCGACTCGCCGCACACTACCTACTTTCCGTTGCATACCGTAATCTAATACAATGCTACACGCCCTTCTTCTTCTTCTTCTTCGTCTTCTTGGCGTCGACGTCGGTGACGTCGGGTAGCAACCCGAGCGCTGCGTGCAGAAAGACCTGCTCAAACGCCGCCGACTGAAGCTGGTCGAGCCGCCCACCGCCGCCGAAGTGGCCGCCGTCTTCGCTCACGCGGAGCCAGATGTGGTCCACCGGCGTCGCCGTGTTCTTGGATCGGATCGTGTGCACGAGCTTCATGGGCTCCCAGTACTGCACGCGCATGTCGTTCATCGCAGACGTCAAAAGCATGCGCGGATACGTCGTCTCCCGCTTGACGTTGGCGGTCGGTGAGTACGAGCGCATGTAGTCTCTCACGGCTTGATCCTTCGGGCACCCCCACTCGTCGTACTCGTGGATCGTTAACGGTAGCGACTCGTCCAGCATTGTGTCGAGGATGTCCACAAACGGCACGTTGAGTACGAGCGCGCGAAAGAGGTCGGGGTGCTCGTTCGCCATGTACCTGCGAGCATATCGAATCAAGCATCGGACGTCGGCTTCCATTCGCGTACCCCATGATGAGACCGCCCGCCGACGTGCCCTTCCCCGCGAGCTTGGCCGACGTGGTGATCTGATGCGTCAGCAAGTACGTTGCGCACGCGTGGTAGTCGATAAACGTGTTTTTTTTGGCGAGTTGGCGGCCGTTCGCGTGCCACTGGAGACCGAGCTCGCCGCCGCCACGGACGTGGGCGAAGGCGAGGACCCACTTGCGCTCGAGCAAGCTCAGGTGCTCTACTTCGTACCCGAGCTCGAGGTTGGCGCCATACGCGCCGTAGCCCACGAGCAGCGTTGGGTTGCTGCCGTCGTACACCACATCTTTGTGATGCACGAGCGTCATCGGGACGGACGGGCCGTCACTTTGGTCGACGAGCACGCGTCGGCAGACAAACGCTTGGCGCTCAAACGGTGCGTGCGTCTCCTTGAGCGCATTGAGTTGGCCTGCGTTGATACATTGATACAAAGCATGGATAGGAGACGTACGGGAAGCCATGTCGTAGTGGTAGACGATCTCGGGCACGAGCGGCGTCGAGAGGGAGAACCGGACACTGGACGCGTGGAAGTCGCGGTTGATGCCAGCCAGGAGCGAGCAGACGGCGTGCTCTTTTGGCAGAGGTACGATGTGGTACGCGTCTGGCTCGGCGAGCGGACAAATGCGAACGCGCGGTAGGCCGTCGCAGCGCTCGTAGAGCACGAGGTACTCTGCAAAGAGGTCCATGTCATCGATTTTGACCCCTATGGCATGGCTTGACAAGTAGGCGTGATGTCGCGCTGAACCTGGGAGGTCGGGAAGCACGTCAACCCACGAATGGTCAGTTCCGATCGCCGTGTCGTCGAGTCGCACGATCTTGTAGTTGGCAGCCTACGCAGTCCGTTCATGCAGTGAAAAGGACGGTACGTGTCTACGTTGTCGGCGTTGGTGACAATGTAAAAGGCGCCGTCCGAGTGGTCGGCAAAGTAGTGTGTGTGGTCCTGGCGTTTGCGCAGCGTAACCGGTTGGGCGCGCAAGTCGGACGCATCGAGCGCGTGGACCTCGGACGACTGCTTCGAGTTGGCGTTGATCAGAACGAACTTTTGATCTTTTGTGAGCACGACGTCCAAGTAGACGCTCGGGTCGTTCTCGACATAGATCTACAATGTATTTCTCCGCGAGATGGTACGAGCATGGGCAAAGAGGCAACCAGCTCGTCCTCGGAAGTTGCCGAGAGGGCGTGGCGGTAGACGTGGTGCGGGCGGTAGAAGGCGTCGGGCACCGTGTAGTACAAGCAGTCGGCTGTGCCCCATTCGATGCTGCGCACGTTGCCGTGCACGCGCCGCGTTTGGCGCGTCGTTAGGTTCTTGACGAACGCCTCAAACTGCTCGTTTCCGTCGCGATCGGCCGTGTACGCGAGGTGCTTGCCATCCGGCGAGACTTTGAAGACGGTGACTTGACCGCAGTCGAGGACGTTCGGATCCAGAAGCACCTCCTCAACGCACGTCCCGAGGTGCTGCCGGCAGTAGATCGGGTAGTTGGACCGCGGGAGGTGCTTGAGATAGTACGCAAAGGTGCCAATCTGCTCAGGGATCGAGTGCTCCATCTCGTCCAAGTTGAGCCGTCCGCGCATCTCGAGGTACAGCGCGCGCTGGAACTTGCGGTGGGGCTGGCTCGCCTTCTTCCAGATTGCCTCTTCTGCCTACAACAGCCATTTGGCTGAGCGGGTGCGTCGGATAGTGAGAGCGAACCTTGACGAAGTCTGCTAGCTTCTTGCTCGCTGGGTCGCGAAGCCACGCATGGGCCGTCGAGGCCAAGAGCCGCGGCCGCAGCGCGCGTGGCAGCCACCGGCGCACCTGGTGGAGCATCATCACCAAATCTTATTGTCTCGTCCGATTGGTGGTAAATCTTTCAACTTTCAGCCAATCCAATTGCGTCAGTGTGCGTCTGGCTTCGAACTTCGTGGGGCTGGCTTCGATTCATGCACCATCAAATTGCACGGGAAAGCCTCGGGACGGAAGCGTCACCTCGTCCAGCTTCAAGGTGGCATCCCGCTCCGCCTCGGATAAATCCGCCATGCGTCCATTTTAGTCTGAACCTGTCTTTGCCGTTGCACCGTGCGGTATGCCAGAAGCCGTTGAGAAAGGTCGCAGAGCTGCCGGGTTGGATGAGCCATTAGAAGAACGAGGGTATGACGCCAGTGGAATGACGCGAGTCAAGAGCCGTTGATAGACACTTGGCGTGGAGAGCTACGGTGTATTCGTCTGGAGCGTGACCAGATCTACTACCGGTACTGGTACTGAATGTACAGTAGTCTGAACTCTGGTAATACCGGTATCCGCACCCGCTGATGGACCAATCACAGCGCGGGCCTCCATTTTGCACAATTACGGTCCGATGGCGTCGGTGCTCGCCAAGGCGCGCAAGTCCAAGGACGACGCGTCGATCGCGCGGAAGCGGGCGCAGTCGCGGGCGTCGACGCAGCGATGGCGGCAGAGCCAGCAAGTACGCGCTTGCATGCAAGGGCAACAACGTCCTCATCATGGCACGTGTAGCAATCCGTGGCCGCGATGCGGCGACAAGTGGCCGAGCTCGAGGCGGACCTCGCCGCCAAGCTCTTTCACAGTCGAGGGACAACGGCGCTGCTCCCACCAGCGATGGAGCAGCTGATGGCAGCAAAGAATACTACGTGCACGAAAACATGCAGCTGCGCGCGGCAGTGCAAAAGTATCAAGCGCTCATGAACCAGACGCTCCTCGTACGCTTGTGTTGTACCATGGCAGCGATGTCACTATCATGCATTCTGTTGCGATAGCCGCTCCTGCGCACAGTGCAGCCCCTCGTCCTCGACGATGCATTTGTCCGCGGCGAGATTCGGCGGGCGAAAAGGCTGCTGGACGCGCTCGATTTGCGCTTGAGGGCGTCGCTCCCTAGTCGACAGCTCCATGGCTGGAGCTGTGTGACGCACACGCAAAGCGACGCAGTCGCGTACGACATTCAGAAGCGATTTCAGCACGTTTCACTTGACGTCATTTCCAACCACATCTGGCACGTCTACCAAGACTCTGCTGCGTACGTCCAGCTCGGCGACTTGCTCTTGGACCACGAGGTTGGTGCTAACGTCAGTGTACTGGAGCGCGGAGATACGTCAGGTTTTGCGAACCATCGGCGACAATGTTCTCGTCTTGCGCATCTCGACGTGGCTCACCTCGCTCCAGCAAGCGATCCCGATGTACCTCGTGCTGTACCGCGAGGTATCTTCCACGTCGTACACGCTCTACGTGGCGACGCTTCGCCCCGACTTGACGCCGAGCGCCCACACCTTTGCGTACGCTCAACCGGTATGAGAGACGTCACGAACGAACGACATGTAGGTTTCTTGGCGTCGCATCGCCGGACGGCTATGTGAGCTCGTGCAAAGGCGCGTACTCGCTCATCGCTGGCAGCGTTGTGGACGCCGACTCGATCCTCGAGCAGATGATATTTTCGCACTGTCGCTTCGAAGCGCTCTTGAAAAGCAGCTTCAAGGACCTCCGTCTATGCGACCGATAGCATGCCATAAACTAAACCGTACCGTACGCCGCAGCATCAGCTCCTCCCAATGAGATGCAAGCAAGCGCAAGCATGAGAAGAGCCATAGGCAGCTCCAAAGAGTCGGTGCCACCACCCACCGACGCCTTGGCCACGTAGTCGAAGTAAAACGGGGTGAGACGTCGCTCTCGACAGCGCAGCCACACGAGACCACATGAGCCGCCCGATGATTCGCGCCTGGAGGCCAGCGCGCGCTGGTCAGTGGCAGCCATCGTGGCAGTGGCATGTGTTAGTGATTATGCGCAGATTATAACACGGTGGGATGTGCTTTGCAAGGACGCCTACTCTTGCCAAATGCAGCGCCAGCCATTTGCATTGCCTTTACACGCAGCGCCGTCTCGGCGCACGGGCTTCGCCGCCTCCTGCAGCGCGCCAGGACGGCTTGCACGTGGCGACGTGCTGTCGCGGCAAAGTAGCTTCGCCGGCGCACGACAATCCATCGAACTTTACGGTGTGTATCCGGATGCCTAAGGAGCGTATCCGGTTGGGATATGGAATATCTTTTTTGGGTTGCTCCAACGAGGTGTTACAGTCAGAGAAGTGTTTGCAGGAGGGGACTCCTCAAAGCGAAACTTCCCGACGCCGACGGTCTCCTCCATCTTGGCGGCCAGGAAGACGACCAAGAAGACGAACCTTCTCATCAGGTACGCGCGAAGGCGCTTCATGCGGCTGGCGCTGCATCCACGCCTGCGGGTGACAGATGGATGGCTCATGGTTGCTCTAGCGCGGAAGCATGGACCTGCCGACGCGTGCGCTCATGCGCGCCAACTACGACTCGTTCGACGTGCATGCGACGCTGGGACGGGCACGTTTGGCCGCGTCCGGCTCGTAAAGCACAAGGAGAACAACACGTACTATGCGCTCAAGATCCTCAAGAAATGCGAGATCGTGCGGCTGCAGCAGCTCCACCACATCAAGTGCGAAGTCGACATCCTCAGCAAGATCGACCACCCATTTATCGTCAACTTTATCGGCTCCTTCCAGGACGAGAAGCGTCTGTACCTGATCCTCGAGTACGTGCCCGGCGGCGAGCTCTTTTCGTACTTGCGCCGCCAAGGCAAGCTCTCGGACGAAGCGTCGCGCTACTACACGTCGCAGCTCGTGCTCGCGATCGGGTACCTCCACAGCCTCCACATTATTTACCGCGACTTGAAGCCCGAGAACCTCCTCATCACGCAAGACGGCAGTATCAAGATCACGGACTTTGGCTTTGCCAAGCGCGTCGAGGACAAGACGTGGACGCTCTGCGGCACGCCCGAGTACCTCGCGCCCGAGATCATTCAGAGCAAGGGCCACGGCAAGTCTGTCGACTGGTGGGCCATCGGTGTCTTGATATACGAAATGCTGGCAGGGTACGCGAGGAGCATCCTTCCGACGAAAAGCTTAACGTGCGCTGCTAGATACCCGCCGTTCTACGACGAGAACCCGTTTGGCATCTACCAAAAGATCCTCACGGGCAAAGTCGAGTACCCGAAATACATTGACAGCAAGGCCAAGGACCTGATAAAGAAGCTCCTGACGCACGACCGGACAAAGCGACTCGGTGCGACGACAGGAAACGAGGCCAAGCCACTGATCGTAGTGTAGGATGTCTGCGCAATGGCGCCGAGGACGTCAAGAAGCACAAGTACTTTGCCAACGTGCATTGGGACAATGTGATCGCGAAGAAAGACCCGCCACCGTACTTGCCGCCGATCCAGGGGCCCGGCGACCACGGCAACTTTGACCAGTACCCCGAGTCGACGGAAGACACGGCCGTCGCGCTCATGGGCGACGACAAGGCCGCGTTCGACGCGTTTAACATGTTTTAAACGCGCGTAGCTGTATCATTTACCAGCGAAAGATAGAGAGTAGTCCGCGTCTTCCGCGCCCCCACTAAATAACCCATTTACGTCAAAGACCGTTTCGAAACGCTACCCATCATGGGTGCTGCGAGCTCGTCGCGTCTCCTTGCGACGACCGAAGCCGCGCTGGCCGACGGCGCCGAGGTCCTCGACCTCTCGCACGAGCCACTCCGTGTGCTGCCACCCACCTTCATTGCGATGCTCTCCTACAGCGTGCAGCTCAAGGAGCTGCGGCTCTCGAGCGCTGGCCTCACGCAGCTGCCCGCGAGCTTTGGTCGTCTCGCCGCCCTCGAGTATGCGTCCAGCCATGCGAGAAGAGGCAGATGAGCCCGGTGCTGTACTAGGCGTCTCGCGCTGGACCGCAACCATCTCAAGGAATTGCCCATCTCGTTCCATGAACTCCGACGGCTCCGCGCGTTGGACGTGAGCTACAACCAGCTGGCGTCGCTTCTCGTAGAATAGAGCGAAGCAATCTGCAGAGGGTGATAATACACTCGTAGGGCAACTTTTGCGACCTCGTCGAGCTCCAGCATCTCTGGCTGCACGCGAACAAGCTGTCCGCGCTCCCAGACGCCTTTGGGAATCTCCAGGCGCTCAAGACGCTCAGTGTGCAGAACAACATACTGGGGCGGCTCCCGTACTCGATCGTGCGGATACCAGGGTCATCGCTGCTTCCTGCACACTCTGTTCTCAGAGCGTTCCGTAGGCTCGAGGTTGTCGACGCCAGCGACAACCATATCCTGGACCTCCCTATCGAATGGGAGACGTGCCCGGCGCTGCGCACGCTTCGGCTCTCGCACAACTACCTCAACAGCATCCCGACGGGTCTCTGGGATCTTCTCCAGCTCGAGACGCTGACGCTATCGCGTACGACCAACGACTCTCGTCGACAGTTTGAGGAGCATCCAGTAGACAATCGCCTCGTGGAGCTGCCGGTGCCAACACCTGTCGCTGCGCTGCCGAGCCTCACCAACCTCAGTGCGTCTCTTGTTTGCATGCGACGCTGAAACGACGGTGGTAGGTCTGAGCTACAACCGCATTGACGCTCTTCCAGCGTCGCTGCTGCAGATGCCCCGCGTCCAAGTGCTCACGTATACACAAAACAAGTAAGAACGAGCGTCCTGCACGGAAGCACACACGGCGTAGACTCGCGACCGTCGACGACAGTCTTTTTCGACTCGTGGACCTCGTCTTCCTCGATCTCTCCGAGAATAGCTTGGCGGTGCTGCCGTCTGACGGGTGGCACTCGCTCGTACGCCTCGTCGAGCTTCACATTGCCCACAATCGGCTCTCGGCGGTACCAAGCGGCTTGGAACTGCTTCCAAAGCTCCAATTTCTGAATCTGAGCAACAATGTGCTGCAGACTGTACGTTCGAAGCTGCTCTTTTGGGTGTCTCTGTCTACATATTGTATGTAGTTGCCCGACGCTATGGGGCAATTGACGTCGCTAGAGACACTCTGGTGTCATAACAACGAGCTCAAGGGCCTTCCACCGACCATTGACGGGCTGCAGCAACTGCACACGCTTTTTCTCGAGCACAACCGTGGGTTGTCCACCGGCTCACACATGATGCTAACGAGGTGCGTAGCCATGACGCGCGTACCATCGACGCTCTCGTCCTTGTCAGCGCTGTGTCACCTCAGTATGGACCGCAAGTCGTTTGCGCTGCTGGACCCAGAGCTGATTTCGTTCTGCAACCAACGACCGGCGTTTGAGATCCATGGACTATAGTTGTGTCTACGTATCATCGACTCGAGAATTACTCCCGCCGCAGCCGCTCGATCTCGGCTTGCATGTCGTCCGTGAGCCTACGCAAAACCATGAAATCGATACGCGTGTGATGTTCAGAAGCAGCGTACTTGGCCCATTTGCGCATCTCTTGAGCGCTGAGTTCCGTCACGTCGCGAAGCTGGTGCTCGAGGGCATCGCGCTGGTGCCGGAGCTCCTTTCGCTCTTGGAGGAGGTCCCAAATCATCTAGTCACACGCTCGCCAGCCATGGCGTCGAATGAGTCGGACCTGGTCTTTGACGCGTAAGAGTTTGGTCGTCTCGTCGTTCGTTGTTGGCGGTGGCGCCTCATATGCTGCGGTCGGTCGAGCCATCGCCTTGGCCTTTTGCGCGAGGTCTTCTGCGGCAGCGTACATCTATTTCCAGGCAACGGGTCGGTTGACATCTAGGGATGAAGCATAGTACGTGAGGAAACTCGTCCAGAAACGCGTGCATCTCATGGTTGGAGATGTGGTCGCCTACACAACATCCATTGAGAGACAAGCCACCCAGTCGTTCGATCTGGTAACCCTTGTAGAGCTTGGCGTGGACACTGCTCGTGATGCGGTCGATGAGGTCGACATCTTTTTCGAGCTCCATTTGCTGCTTGGCAGTCTGCGTAGTGATAATCTCGTAGGCGTCACGACGAGAGAGGAGTGTTACCTGTGCTGTAGCATGCGCCCAGCGCAACGCCGGGTCGAGTCGGCGGCTCATCTACAGCGCTTGACGCGACCGAAGAACGCAGACCGTCGTACTCTCTCCATCAAGGTGGCTCGGTACGGCAGCAGGACACTGTCACACATGGTGTTGAGCAACTCGAGACGGGACTCGAAGAGCTGCCGCGTGGACGGAGATGGTGGCGGCGGGCGGCGCTATCAGTGCGTTTTAGCTGTGGGTTAGTGGCATAGCACGCACGTGGGGTTCAAAGGTGCTCCATGCCGGTCCGTCGTGCAGTGGAAACCTATGGCATCATGCGACGTCATGCCACGCGCGTCTCGCGACCAGCAGTACGAGGTTGATGGGCGAGCGCTGGGCTTGAACGCGCGCGGCGACGTCAACTCTTGGACGAACGACACGAGCTGCTTCTTGAAGTCTCGGAAGAAGCCATGGAACTCTTTGAGGTTGAGCGTCCCGGATCGATCGGTGTCGTAGCTACTTGGGGTTGAGCGCAGACCATCATATATTGCGCGACCGTTCAAAGAGCTGGCCGGCTTCAAACTCCGAGTTGCGCGACGTCCGCTCAAAGCCCAGCGGAATGCCCGCGGAATCTGTGAGCGCGCACGGCGCCATCTCCCACTTGCGCTGCGGCTGCGACGCGTTGTAGTCGGTTAAAAGCTGCATAAAGTCGTCGCGCGTGATATGCCCGAGCTTCTCCCGATCATACCTACAAGCACACGGCAGCGTCAGGCGTCTTCTTCCTATTCGCAGAGGCAGCAAGCGCGACCGGCGAAACAACTGAATGGCGTCCGGGTCGCTCGGCTCGGGCCTATTGCAACACACAATCAGTGGGACGCGCTTCGAGGCGCGGCTACTCGGGCGGCGGCGGCTCGACCTTGGTCTTCTCGGTCTTCTCCTTCTTCTTGGAGGACGACTTGGACTTCTTCGGCTTGTCGCCCTCGTCCTTCTTGGCCTTCTTCGTCGTTGCCATCGCGCCAGCTCAAGAGGCGCGGATCTTGTCGTGGCGTTCGAACTTCGATTTTAGTTGAACTCAACCCATGTGCGACCTTGACGTTGTGAGCTTCGAACTCGGTTTCCAAGGCAGGCTCGACGCCCTTGAGCGCTCGAAGCATCCAGCGCAGAGCCAACGTCTGGCATCTCACTGGGCCCTGCCCAGCGTCTTTGCCGTCTCGTCGCTCGTCCGTGTTCACTGAAGGGTCTGCTAGCAGCTTGGCAGATTGCCTGGCTCTGAGAATTCGAACTGGGTATGTGGAAAAAGTCCTTGTTTGCAACTCTTACTCCCACGCAAACAGATAAAAATACCTTGCATTCAGTGAGGAAGCCCCGCGAGAGCGACGAGCAGTGTTGATACAAGGGAGTCTCCCGTTGATTGATTGGGAAGCCGCGCCATGCAAGATCTACAGCGTCAAGCAGATGGCAGCGATCACATTGGGGCAATCCACTTCATAGCGACATTTCGGCTTTTGGCATGAAGCCCTCGACGCTGCTGCTGGTCTATGCGGCGTGCGCGGCCGCAGTCTCGATCGCACCGCCGTCGCACCCGCACGCGCTCGGCCCCGTGCCCGGCTACAGCGACACAAAGCCGCTCAACTTTGCACACTACGCTGGCCGACTCGAGCTTGCGAACGCGCAAAAGATGTTTTACTGGCTCGTCGAGGCCGAAGAGAACGCGGCGCATGCGCCGCTCGTGCTCTGGCTCAACGGCGGTCCCGGCTGCTCGTCCATCTCGGGCATGTTTACCGAGAACGGCCCGTTCGTGGTCCAGAGCGACCTTAGCGTGAAGCGCAATCCGTACGCGTGGAACCGCCACGCGAACATGCTCTACCTCGAGTCGCCGTCGGGCGTTGGCTTTAGCTCGCCACTCCTAAACGCGTCCGAGTACAACGACCACGTGACGACCGAGCGCGCGGTCGAGTTTCTCGACCAATTCCTCACCGCCTACCCCGAGTACGAGGACCGTCCGTTCTATGTGACCGGCGAGAGCTACGCCGGCATGTACATTCCGTGGCTCGTCGATCGGCTCGTCACGACGCCACTGAACGGCCTCAACCTCCGCGGCATGGCGATCGGGAATGCGTTCACGGACCAGGACATGGACAACGAGAGCTACATCGACTACTACTACAGCCACGGCCTCATCTCGATGGAGGCGTACAACGCCATCAAGGCCACGTGCGCCGGGCAGCTCGCGCGCTGCATGTACGACGTTCCGCTCAACTGCTCGCCCGCGTGCAGAAACATCATCGACAAGAGCGTCAAGACAATCGCAGAAGACACGATGGACCCGTATTACATTTACGGCGACGTGTGCTTGCTCCAGAACGACGAGAGCCTCGCGCTGCCGCACACGCGGCACCTCAAAAAGAAGAAGAAGATGGCGATGACGCGCCGCCTCGACACGCGCGTGTCACCCTGCACCGACACGTACACCAACGCGTATCTGCAGTCGCCGGCGGTCCGAACGTTCCTCAACATTTCCGAGCCGATCGTGTGGGCGCCGTGCAGCGACGAGGTCGGCGACCGCTACACGAGCTCGGCCACCGTGCTGCCGAAATACGAGACGATTTTGGGCGCCAACTTGAGCGTACTCATCTACTCGGGCGACGCCGACGCCGTCGTGGACTTTATCGGGACGCAGCGCTGGATTGGAACGCTCAACCGGTCGATCGTCGACGAGTGGCATGCGTGGTATGGCCCGGACAAGCAGCTCGCGGGCTACACCCAGGGCTACGATGGCCTGACGTTCGCAACCGTCAAGGGCGCGGGGCACATGGTCCCAGCTGTTCGCCCGCTCCACGGCCTCTACATGTTTGAGTGTTTTGTGTTTGGAAGCGACAAGTGCCGCGACTGGAACTACCCGTTCGATGTCACCGAGGTCGCCTCGGGCTTTGTCACGGCGTCGGCGCTCACGGCCAACCTCTCGGCGGCCCACAGTCTCCCCAACGGCACGCTGCCCCTCACCGCACTCGTAATATGCGCGGCGCTGCTCACGCTTGTCGTGCGCAAGCGCCTCCAGCCCGAGCGCCACCAGCGGTACCAAATTGTAGTCTAGTCGGTGTAAGAATCGCAGACACCTTGTCCAAACGTACGCTTTTCAAACCCTTGTACGCTGAGAACTGAGCGCACCCGACACGAGGGCGGCACCCGACTGCTGCGACTGGTCTAGTCCAACGGACACCATTCAAGACCTTGCCCATCCGCCTCCAGAGGGTGCCACGTCATCGAGGAGGGGCTGTGTCGTACTAGTACCCGTACGTGTGACACAACGCTGAAGCTGCGGCAGGCGTCAATTGGGGCGGAGCCAGGGCGAAGCTCGTCGTATTAGAGCAATGCTAACGCGCTACTGCCATCGGCGAAGAGTGTTACAGTTGCCCGGCTCCATCCTGGCGTGGGCAATCTTGCCGGTTACACGCTCGGTCCACCTTGATCCTGATCGCAACACGGCTCGCTATGCCGTCGCCCCCGAGCTGTCCTGAGCACCACCTCTGGCAGCCCATGAGCTCGACTACGCCGGGGTTGACGTTGTATTCGGCGTGGCGCTGGACGAGCGGAGCACTGTCGCCACTGTATCCGGTCGTTATCCGTACGTTGCCTTTTTTGGCCTTTTTTCTCCGCACCTCTATCGCAGAGAAGCGGATCCATCAGAATCGGTCCGTCACTGCGATGGTCATGGCATCGCTGACGACGCCGCCCAAGGCGCGCAAGCCGCCGAGCGAGGGCTTCATGGCCAACGTCTCGCTGCAGTTTGAGAACTGGCGCAAGCGCATGCAGCAACCCGAGGGACCGCCGTCGCCCGAAGAGGCGCAGCAGCCGCATCTGCCAGCGTTCTCGGACGCGGCCGAGTGCCACGTGTGCCACGACGCGCTGACGCTCCTCAAGTTCAAGCACAACTGCCGCAACTGCGGCAAGTCGGTCTGTGGCGCGCACAGCAAGAACCAACTGCCGCTGCCCGAGCTCGGGATTCTCAAAGAAGTCCGCGTCTGCGACGTGTGCTACCAGCTCAAGGTCTCGCGCCGCGCCGGCGCGCGCGACCTGCCGCCGCCGACAAGCCCGCTGCCGACGATGGCCATGACGGGGCCCAACCCGCGCGGGTCGTCGCTGTGCGGCATTCTGTACAGCGGTCTCGTCGAGGAGCAGGACGACATGCTTGACGAGATGCTCTACTTGGGCTCGTTCCGCCTCGGCAGCAGGTCGCTCGCGAGCCGCAACTTCAACCCGAACATTGCGATCTGGATCGAGCGGCTCTTCATGCTCACGCCGGCCGAGCTCTTGTGCTTTAAGCCCCAGAAGGAGAAGGAAGACTTCCTCCTCGGCATTGGCGAAGTGCGCACGTCGATCCACCTCACCGACATCCTGCACATTGACGTGGACGAGAATTACCCGCGCATTCTCACGGTCATTCGCTCGGACGGACGGTACTCGCATCGCCCCACGCTTGATAACTTTATGACCGGTTAGCATCTTCCGCATCCGCACCAAGGAGCCCGAGACGTGTGCGCTCATCTACGAGAAGCTGCGCGAGACGATCCAGACCTTCCAGGATGCACTGCACAAGCTCCAGCGAGGTCTTGTGCCGGAAGACAATGCGATCGCGTGCGTCACGGTGCAGCACGCGCCGCTGCTCGACGAGGTCGTCGTGCCCAAAGCCAACGACCTGGGCTACCACGTGTCGCTCTACCCGACGTCGGTCGTCCGCGCCTATTGCCTCGGACCCTCGTCGGTCCACGGCGTCGCTTCCTTTGCCCGCGATGAGATTGCTGCCGCGACGTCCCAGCGCCTTCGCAAGCGGGTCGAGCCGTCCATGGACGAGCTGTACCTTGTGCTGCACCTCGGCGCCCGTACGCAAAAAAATATCTGCTGAAATCGTATGGATCGTGTGGATGCTCATGCCGCGAGCTATGGTAGAACGCACGGTGCAGTACGCGTGGCAAGACGTCGGGCTCTTTGGCCTCCAGCTGCTCGTATGGACGCTCGTGTTTGCATATGGCATGACGCGGTATTTTGAAGCGGGCATCCTGCTCTGGTCGATGATGCTGGTCGTGCTGGGCGTGCGCCTCGGGCCGCACATGCGGCTGGCGTGGCACACGCGCGCGCTCGCGACCTCGTACCGCCTCGAGCTGCCTCAAATTGACTGCCAGAAGCAAAAGACGTCGGCCGGCGGCGACCTCAAGGAGAGCGACGTGGACCCACGCTTCCTTGCAGCGTGCGACAACGACCTCGAGGAGGCGAAGCGCAAGTACATCAAGTACCTTCAGTGGCGCGACGAGAACGCAATCGACACGATCTTGCTCCGGCCGCACCCGCACTTTCACATTGTACGTCGACACAAACTGTGGACACGTTGTCTTATGAAAGGAGGACAGATCAAAGAGTCGTACGTGCACTTGACGCACAAGCAAGACAAGCAAGGACATATGATTTCGATCGAGCTCGCGGGCAACATGAAGAAGGGCATGGCCAACTTCATGTCCAAAGGCGTCGTCGAGGCGGACGTGGTGACGCACCTCGGGTTTTACAACGAGTTTCTATGGAACGTGATTGACCGCCGGCCGGCGCCATTCGGGACGCAGCTCAAGATTCTGGATTTGAACGGCGTGGCGCTGAGCGACTTTGGCGGCGACGTGGTCGCGTTCATGAAGCAGTGCTCGGCCGTCGGCGAAGCGTACTACCCCGAGCGACTCTACAAGGTCTTCATCGTGAACCCTCCGTCGTGGTTCAATATGATTTGGAAAGCCGTGTCGCCCCTCGTCAACCCCAAGACGCGCGAAAAGGTAGGCTTGATTGCCAGACTCCAGACTCCTGAATGATGATTGCTAGATCAACGTGGTCAAGGGCCAGAAGGAAATTCAAAAGGCGCTGCTCGAGTACATTGACCCGGAGAACCTTCCCGTCGAGTATGGTGGCACGTGCGAGTGCGTCGGCGGCTGTCTCACGCACTCGCCCGACGAAAACCTCTTGCGCGAGTACGTCGACCGCCTCAACTCTGGCGAAGACTGCTCCGAGTACCTCCAAAGCCTCATGGACGCGGCCGCGGCCGTCGCTGATGCCACGCATGCGACGGCGCCAGCGGTAGCAGGCACGGATCCCGACACCAAGATGAGCTCGCGCCACTCGGCCACCAACCTTGCACATCTCGACGTCCCGGCAGGTCCAAAAAAACGCCGGGCGTCGCTGGTATGAGACAAGATTTACAAAATCAAGCCTCACATTTGCCGCCTTTGTTATTTGTTCAAATGGGTTCAATGCTGACAAGAGAAGGCGCCCAGTGGTTCTTACGCCACGGGTTGGGCTCGCACCATTCGGTCACGAGTCTTGCCCCCTCGAGACCAACGGCCTGAGGCTATACGACGACGGCGCACAAGACTGCAGGGTAGAATTCGAATGGTGGTTTTGAAGCTATTGCATCCTCACCGAGACAGCAACACCCAGGGTAATCAGACACTTTATTCCCTTGGCAACACTGGACCAAACGAAATTCGCAAAGACAGAGTTATTCGCTTGTCTTGGTGAAGACAACCGCCCAGTTGGACTCGTCGTAGTAGGAGTCGGTGACGGTGGCGTTGCCGCACATGCGCACCAGCCCATCGAGCTCGCCCTAGTTGTGCAATTTGTTCATAAGGCACGATGTGCTTTGACGTGAGTACCTCGGTGAACATGTGGCAGTAGCGCTGGACGACGATCGGCGCTTTCGATGACATGGCGTCGTCCTTGGCGAAGCGCTTGTCGAGGTTCCAGGGCACCATGCAGTCTTGCGTCGTCGCATCAAACGTCCGTCGCGAGTCCTATTGACAGCACTGTTGACGGACCGTTCGCTACCTGGACAGAACGACCTCGGTTTGTTCTTGGGCCCAGGCGTAAATGACGCCTTGGCCGCCGACTCGAAGCACGCGGAGTACTTCCTTGACGGCCTGGAGCCGGTGCGCAAAGGTACTGAGGTGGTGCAGCACGGCAATCGAAATGGCCACGTCAAAGATGCCGGACCGCAGCGGCACGAGAAGCGCGTCGAGCACCATCACGTTCAAGTCGTGGCTTTTGCAGATCTTGACCAAACTAGCCGACCAACCGATTGAACTCAAACCGTGGACACGGGAGAAGCTACCTCTCGCTCCGATCCCCGCCGACGACCGCGCTCTGCGTCGGTGCGATACACTTCATGTACTTGCCGTTGCCGCAGCCTAGTACCCATATATATCCTCGTCAACATGAAAGTGCGAGGGAAGGTCAACCAATGTCGGCGAGGAGGGTGCCGGGGGCGAGCGAGCGCACAAACGTCTCAATGCGCGGCCAGGGCGAGTGCCGCGTGGCGCTAAAGTGGTCGGCGACCTTCTCATAGAAGTCGTGGACGTAGAGCGTCTCGGTTTCGGTGGGAAACATTTTGGCGTCTGCGTCCAACGTCGGGGCTTGCACCCGCGAGTCGCACTGCTCTGGGAACGCGCACGTGCATGGCGTCGTTTGGAGCTACGTCATTAATTCCGTGTCCGACGAGACGATCAGAGTGACAGACTCTGTCCGACCTTGCGAAACGTGATCGAGACGCGGCGGCCGCGCGGCACTTTTTGGCCGTCGATGACGTCAAAGAGTCGCGGCTGGACGCAGTGCGTCCACTGGTAGCGAGACGCGCCGTTCATTATGTAGAGCGACCGCGGCGCGAGGAGGAGGCTCTCGACGCGGCCATCCGGGTGGCGAAAGTCCATGACGCTGCCATGCCCAAGGCTACGTTGATGATGATAACATCCAGCATCAGGAGCTATATACACTTGTACCTCAGGGTCGCAATCGAGCCGGTGAAGGCCGAATGGGTGTCAATATGCGACGCAATGCCTTGGCCAGGGAGGTACTCGTTGGCTACCATGCATCAGTCTTTCGGATGGTCATCTGGTCGTACCTGTGATCTGGTCGGGCATCCCATCAAACGTGGGAGGCATCAGGTCGATGAGGCTCCGGCAAAACGGCGCCATGTTGGCGAGCGGTGTCGACTCGTCGCACTTTCTATCACGCCGTCAATCGTGTGAGCAAGACGACGAAGCGTCGTACTGCGTCTTGTAGTTGAACTCGTAGCCAAAGTGTTGCACTTGGCGCGCGCGAATCGTGCGGCGCCACTCGCCCTTGTCCAGCTCGTCGAGCAAGACCGCCTCGTCGGCCGCCGTGATAAAGTCCTTGTACACGAGGAGGCCGGGCACAAACTGCGACGGGTCTGCGCCCATGCGCGCGCTCTCAAAGTTCGGCACGCGCTTGAACGAGCACTCTTCTTCGTACGCCTTGCGCAGCACCGCAAACTCCATGTGAAAGGTTTTGCCACCAATCGAGGCGATGACGACCCCGTCCAAGGCGTCCTTGGCCGCAGCCGCGTTGTCCGCGGAGGCGAATTCAACAATCGCCGTCTTGCGCGAGCCTGTGCCCATGATGACTTGCTTGACGTCGCCATGCACCGACAGGAGCTCGACGAGCGTCGCATCCGTGACCACGTGCTTCTTCCCGCGCTTGCTCCACGTCAACGAGAGGTACGGCGTCCGTGCCGCTCTCTGCTGCTGCTGCTGCGTGAGACCGGAGACTTCGAGGCCAGACGCGACCTCGAGGTGCTCGAGGCCCGACTCGGTCGTCGACGACGCCTTGAGAAAGTCCGCAATCGTGAGCGCCATGACGCAAAAAAAGTGACTCGAAATCAAATCCAACCAAACTGCACCAACGCCGCGATGTCATTGGCTATCTTTTCTTTTGATTTTGGCCAATCCGGGATGTCAAGGTCTCACTGCGAAATAGTGTGGGATAGCAACAAACGTCTCGCTTTGTATGCTTTTCGAAGCAACATCAAATCGTGTTAGTAAGTCTATTTCCGTACTCGGACCCGATATTCAAACTTGGCAGAGACGACGAGCAGCATGGTCACGGAAGGCGCGCCGGTCATGTCGTGGGAAGAGGCCAAGGCCATGTGCGAAGGCGTCGGCGACGTCTTCGCGAAGAACGCGGCCAAGGACCGCGATCGCCTCCTCAAGCTTCGCGATACCTTTGGCTCCATCCGCGGGACCTTTGCCCAGCGCCAGGCCGCGGCTCGCCGCGCCGTCGAAGGTAGAGATTACTGTCTCTCTTCCTGCATGAATTCTACGTCCGTGCATAATTGTAGAGGCGCTCGCCGAGATCCGTAGAATAGAGCAGCATGAGCAAGGCCGCGACAATAGCGCCGAAATGGCTCGGCACCTCGACGAGCTCGCGCAGTCCAAGGCGCAACTCGAGACACAACTGGCACGGCTCCAGGAGAACCAAGTGGCAACGGAGGCGCACATCGAAGAGCTCATCTTGCAGTACGAGCAAGCACAGCGGCGATACATGGACGAGTGCGCGACGCGCGAAAAGGACGTGCCCCGCCTCCGGTACGCGCCATTGCCACCGGAACTGCCATGCGTAGTGCTCGTAGGCAAAACATGGCCGTGTACGCGTCCATCACTGGCATCAAGTGGGACTTTTCAAGCGACCGCATCGCAGGCTGTACGTCTCTTCTGCTCTGTTGATCGCGTCACCGATTGGGTCCACAGGTATTCACATTCCAGAGCGCAAGTTGCTCTCGAACTTTGACTTGAGCCCGACCCAGCCTCCGTACGAGATGGCCAACGCTCTCTGGAATATCATCGAGACGGCCCACGAGGTGCATCAGAAGTAGTCCACCCTTTTTCTTACTTACATTAACATTGCACTCGTCTTGTACCCTTGGAGGCTGGGCAAATCGCATGTCCAGCTGCTACTGCGATCACGGAGGAGCCAATGCGTCGCAGTCGGGGCTTACGGAGTCGTGTTGTGAATATGCCATCGCTGCGTTGCCGCCGCAACCCAACCTGCCGTGATCTCCCGCCATGGCAATGGCCGCTTCATACTGCAGCCTTGCGTCCACCAACCATAATCGAAGACGTCAAGCAAGCTATGTCACTCGTGTGCGAAATGTCCAGGTAGTCGGTTTGCCGATGCAGCGCTGCCATCCAAGTTCCCGAAGGCCATCGTCGAAAACCTTCGAATGGAGCGCAAGAGACAAGCAGCATCGGTCCAAGACGTTCGCGCCACGTGCAATAATTCTGGGACGAGACAGCTTTGCGGTCTACAAGGCCATGGACAATGTCATTGCGAGGTCGATATGTATCATGCTGTCATTTCTTGAATCGGTGTCGCTCGGCCGACGCGCCCAGATGGATGCTTCAACGTTACCGTGCATCCGGATGGGGTTCGTCCGGATACGGATGTAGCAACGCCGATTTCGACAGTTTGGATTTGGATTGGGATGTGGCGCCGGTCGTTGCCCATCGCGTCTAGCGCGCGTCGCCGCTGGCTCTCGACGCACATGAGCCGCAACAAGGGCGTGGCAAAGCTCCCGGGCCTCGACATGACGCTCGGCGGCTCGCTCAGCGAAGTCTCGGTGACGTACGAGCAGTGGGGCGACCAGACGCTGCCGGACGAACGCACGATCGTGATCTTCCCGTCCTTCTCGCACTCGTCGCATGTGGCGTCCAACCTCGACGACCCGCGCCCGGGCTGGTGGGAAAACATGGTCGGCCCCGGGAAGGCCATCAACACGTCTGTCTTCCGCGTCATCTGCGCCAGTGTCCTTGGCAGTCCGTACGGGTCGACGTCGCCGCTGTCCATCAACCCGGCGACGGGTACGCACTACCGCGCGTCGTTTCCTCAGATCACGCCTGCGGACATGGTAGCCCTCCAGCTTGATCTGGGACCGTATTTCATGCATCGATATGCTAGGCGACCGTGCACTGCATGCTGCTCGATCACCTTGGCGTGCAGAAACCCCACGCCGTTGTCGGTGGCAGCATGGGCGGCATGCAGGTACTGTCTTGACGATTTGAGAATGAAACCCACGCGTTGCCTAGGCCGTGCAATTCGCCTCACTGTTTCCCGACCGCCTCGAGCGGCTCGTCGCGCTCTCGTGTACGTCGCAGACGACGCCGGGCACCGTCGCGTTTCGCCGCGTCCAGCGCCTCGCGATCCTCTCGGACCCAGCGTACAACGTACGAGGCGCTTGCTGCTTGCGCTTGGTGGTTCAAGCTGCTGCTAGGATGGCAACTATGAGTTTGGCGTCGGGCTCGCCGGCATGAAGGTCGCGCGGGAGCTCGGCATGACTTGCTATCGGTCGCGCGAAGAGTTTGACACGCGCTTCGACTGGCAGCCCAGCGGGCCGCGCCATTTCAAGGAGCTCACGTTTGACGTTGAGTCGTACATGGACTATCAGGTACCAACTTTGAAAGTCGGATGTTTATCGAGATGGAGAGATAGGCCAACAAGTTTGCGCGCGTGTTCGATCCGAACTGCTACCTCCTCCTCTCCAAGGCCATGGATTTGACCAACCTCGGGCACGGGTACCAGAACTTGGCCGAGGGCGTCGGCCGCATTGAGGCGGAGACCCTTATCATTGGCGTCAAGCAAGACCTCCTCGTGCCACTCAACGAGCAAAAAACCATCGTACGCGCGTTGTGCTCGACGGTCGACCTCATGCCGCGTAGGTCGACATCCTCGAGTCGTACGAGACGCCGGCGACGCTGTCTGTGATCGACTCCAAGTATGGCCACGACGCCATGTTCCATCCGCAGGTTTGATCCGACTGCCGCATGTCCATTGACTCAGATCTCTCTGGCGCAGATGCAAAGCGTCGTCTTCTCGCCCATCATCTCGGACTTTCTCGAGCGCGACCTCCACACGCTCGAGCACGAGCACCAGCGCTACAGCAGCTTGTAAGGCCGTCATAGTAAATTTCATGGAGATGGGAAAGAAGCATCGCGTTATTCAACGAATGGTAGACGTCTAAGTAGTGGCGCTTTAGGCCTTGATCTCACCGCAGTCGTCGATCGTGACTTCCATGCTACACAAGAATGCGTCAGGTGCGCTCGTTAGGAGGCGTGAGGCTCGTACCGGGTCGCACCGCTGGGGCTGCCCGTCGCTTCCATCTTCTCCAAGACATCCAAGCCTTCGACGACCTTGCCAAAGACGACGTGCGCCTTGTCGAGCCACGGGCAGTCGACCGTGGTCAAGAAGAACTATGCAGAACGATAGCATGACGAAGAGCCGACGCGGTGCATTGGCGCGTACCTGCGAGCCGTTGGTGTTGGGGCCGGCGTTGGCCATCGAGAGGATACCCGGGCCCTGGTGCTTGAGAAGGAAGGCTTCGTCGGCAAACTTTTCGCCGTAGATGGACTCGCCGCCCGTGCCGTTGCCGGCCGTAAAGTCACCGCCCTGGCACATAAAGTTGGGGATGATGCGGTGGAACTTGGAGCCCTTGTAGTGGAGCGCCTTGCCCGACTTGCCGACGCCGGCCTCGCCCGTGCAGAGCTGGCGGAAGTTCTCGGCCGTCTTGGGGACCTTGTCGGCGCGGAGCTCGATGACGAGGCGACCCACGGGCTTGCCGCCGGCGCCGATGTCGAAGAAGACCTTGGGGTTGGCGGGCGAGCTGAAGTGACGGACGAGGCCGAGCGTGCGACGGGTAGCTTGCATCTTGGGCAACGAATTCGATTCTATTCACTGCCACTCACGTGGGGCCAAGTCCAATCCGGATACAACAACATCCGGATACACGGCCCAGCCAACTTCAACATCAGCTTGGCATAAGTTAGCGATGCGGTCATAGTACTATCTACGACGACGCGCCGGTGCCGAGCACGAGGTGCGTCCGCAGCTGGTCTTCGTCGACGTCAATGCGCGAGCCATCAGCGCGCACAAGCTCAAAGGTGGGCGCCGGTACGCTCCCGACGCGCAGAGGCAGGAGCTTGAACCGAAGCGTCGTCTCACGAACGAGCTGCGACGCCTTGCCGGCGCAAGCCCACGCGCTGCTGGCCAGCCGCACGAAGCGCGTTTCGTCGCTCGGTGACACGCCGACTCGGAACTCGACGACCTTGCCAAGGACGAGCCAGTCGCTTTCGCTCAAGCACACGACACGGAGCGTAGCGCGCGGCTGCGGCGGACGGCGCGCGGCTGCGGCAGCGACGAGGTCGGCGGGAAAGTCCATGCACGATGACTGGCCATCAAGGGCGTACGCCACGCGGACCGTCGCCGACGCGTCTTGTGGAACGCGATCCCACTCGACGCGCAGGACAAAGCTGAGGCTAAAAGGCGATCCGGGACGCAGTTGCATCGGGCTCTTCATCCCACGCAGCGGGTTGAAATCGACCTAAGAAATGCGTCTGAGAGGCAGAGTGGAGGAAGCGCGATGGGTCCGACCTCAATCCACGGCAGCCGTTCGCTCAAAACATCGTGGTCGTTGCCGCCGTCGGTCGACACGATGAATGCACAGGCGCGAGGGTCGACCTCGATCGGAGCGACGTCGTTGCAGACAAGCGGCACGTGTAGAAAGAGCTGGTGGGATCGAGGCACACACGCCATCTCGGCGCGCAGCTGCATCGCATGCCGCACGGCGAATGCTTGGTCGACAACCGTCGAGGCCGCGTAGACGAGGCTGCTGTCACTGTGGTGGGCGTACGCATACGAGAGCTCTGCGCAGAGTGTCGCTTTCGAGTCACGTGGTGACGGGCGCACGGCCACGTCAATGGTAAAGCTACGCGTCGAGCGGGGCAGTGTCAATGCCACCTGCTGTACCGCTGTGCGCTGGCCTGTTAGAGGTATCACTGCGTCGTCGCCATCGTACCGCAGCACATGCCCCTCGAACGCGATCGTCGTCGGATCCGTCTCTGGCGACTGGACGTACAGCGCGAGGCTGCCAGACTCCAAGACGTCGTCGTTCAACTCGACGCGGAGGGTCCAGCCGACGGTCGTTTGAGGCGTGAGCAGCGGCACTGCCTGGGCGCAGAGCACTAATGAACTTGGATGCAGCGGCGAGACATTGAAGACCAGCGGCGCGTCCAGATCGAAGCTCACACGTTGCTTGGCCATGCTGCAGGTCAGGAGCGATGCGACGTAGACGCCCGGGGCGAGTGGCGGCCCGTCGTAGCGCAGCAACACACTTGTCACCGCGTTGCCGGCAAGAAGAAGAACGTCGTCGCTGGGCAGCGCAAACCACAAGCGTGCTGCTTCCTCCACCGTCGGGTCACTGACGGTACTGGAACGAAAAGCCACTGCAATCTTCTCGACGGGCAGCGGCCGGAGCAGGCGATTCCGGATCTGCAGCGCCATGGTTGGCTACCAAAATTGCTCAGACAAGACTGGTCACGATATGACGACGCTTACCAGAGCAACCGACGACGCCGGGAGCACGTGGAGTAAGTCGTGCAATGGCACCGTCGTGATGGGCGCCAACGTGTTGAGCCAAAAGGAATGCAGCCCCTTGTCGCTCTCTTTTCGCAGCCGATCGATGGACGGCTCGAGCTGTAGCCAGTGCAGACACATCGTGGCGGCCGCCGCAACGTCGTTGTTGCTCATGTACACGTCGACGAGCGCCGCGATCGAGGCTTCCAGCGCGTCGCCCCACTGGTCGAGCTGCAGCTGGTGAACGTGCTTAAGGTACAAGCTGGCGGCGCGGTCGATCGACGTCGCGTTCGTCACGTCGTAGCGTGCACACTCGGCGCTGAGAAACGCCGCAAAGCGAAGGCGACCCGCCGTCGCATAATGCACCGAGGCCCAGTACGTCACTTGGTGCAGCGCCTCGGGCTGCAAGCAGAGCGTGTACCAATGACGGCCCGGAGTCGGCGACGTCGGTGGCAGCCGCTTGCACGCACGCCGCGCAAAGTAAAGGAGCTCCCCGAGCGGCGCGGCGATGAGCGTCATCTGGGCTTGCTCGGCTTTGGGCCGCGAGACCTGGTACTGCTCAAACTCGGTTTCGCACGAGACGGCGAGGGCGACCGCGGCACCTATCGCCCATTGCAGCGGCAGCGTCGGTGGCAGCAAGCTCGTGCGTTGCAGAAGCAGCAGAAACTGCGGTAGAAAGAGCAAGCTGCGGTCACAGACCGCCACGTAATCGTAGCGCTGGTACAGAATCGCGACTTGGCGGCAAAAGAGATACAGTCGGACGTGCAGCGGCGACGCGGCGTTGACCGCGATCGACATGCGCACGACGACGAGGTCGATCTCAAACTACCGACAAGCACGCGTGAAGCCAGATGGTACATCATGCATGGAGCGGTCGTACGGGCGACGACGAGAAGATGGCGTCGGTGGCTTCCAGCGCCGGCAAGTCGTTCTGCGCGGCGTCGTCGAGCGTCATGAAAATGGCCTCGAGCTCGTCGTACTACGCAGGCGGAGCATGAGCGCATGGACGATGGGGAAGGACGCGGTGTACGTGGCGCAGGGCGTCGTCGTACAGCGATGCCTGGCTGTACAGCAGTGCGAGGCTCTCCTTGACTTGGAAGAACGAGCTAAAGTCCCAGCCCGAGAGCGACCGCTATGTGCCACATGAGAGGCGCGCCGGCGATGCATCGGTACCTTGGCGTCAAGAAGGCGGAGCTCTTCTTCGTACTCGCAGCAGCGCGTCTCAAACGCTTCCATGATGCACGTTTTGAGTTTGAGGAGGAGCTCGGACCACTGCGCTTCGTGCTGCGGCTGCTGGCCGGGCGCGGCGCCGACGACCGTGTTGCCTTCGAGCACCTCGATCTTGCAGAGCCGATCGAGCCGGTCGTTCTTGTCGCTAAAGTCGGCCCGGAGCTTGTCAAAAATCTTGCGGTAGACCTTGGACGAGTCCCGGAACGACGTGCCAAACGCGCTGAGGCCACGGGACGCGACGGTAGCCGCTGCGGCCGTCGACGAGGTGGCTTGCGTCCCAAGGGGGACATACAAGACGAGCCACTCGTTCTTGAGGAGGTTCATGCGATCGACCCACGCACTCAAGGCGGGTTTGATCTTGGTCTTGTACGTCGCGAGGTCCTCGCACTTGACGACAAAGAGGAAGACAAGGCCGGTGGGCGGCACGCTACCCGTCGTCGCTTGTGGCTGCTTGAGCAGCTGCGCCTGCGTGTGCACCTGGTAAAAGTGGATATGGAGGCGGTCGATGGTCTTGTTGACTTGGAGGTGGTTCTTCCACGCAATGTTGCGCAGCGGAAGGCGCTCGTCCAGCGACGGCAGCACAAACTGCCACACGTCGCCGTGGTCTTCAAAATGGACGCTGACGCCTGCAGTACGCCGACGGTGCGTGAGTCCATCGACGCCATGGCGCACGTACCGCTCATGCCCGCGCTCGCCGGTGCGCTCTTGAGCTGCGCCAGCTGCGGAACGCTGCCATAGAACGACCGATCGCCCATCTCGTGTCAAATCTTCGGTGTCATCGCAGCCCGTCCCGTATCCGGTCGACCACTATTATCCGTACATCGTGGATCGGAGCGTATCCGGACATCATGCGATTCATCCGGATATTGTGCCAGAGGCTTTTGAATTTTCGAACGGGCAGCCATGTCGGACATCGCGTCGGTCGCCATCCGCATGACGATCTTCCTGACGTGGCAATGGTGCGTAGAGCGGCCGAGAAGACGCGAGATGAGGTCGCAAACAAGCGTCTTCCGACGCTGGAAGCGGGCGTCGAAGAGGCTCTGGCGGTGATCCGCAACGACATCCTCGAGGTGCGCTCTGCAGGTGCTGAGGATGATGATGATGATGAGCTTGGATTGCGGTCGTAGCTCGAGAAGGCGTTTGTTCTGAAGCAGATCAAGCAGCAGTTCTTTGACGACCTGAGCGCGGTGGGCTCACCGGAGGCCATGGCCGAGTTTGCAGCGAACGCCCAGATCGAGCGCGAGCAGGGCAAGACCATGATGTTGCAGAAAGAAAGGACTTTGCGGCGGCGTTCGAAACTCGACGTGCACTCAACGCGCAGCTCGAGGCCATGCTTGCCGACGTGAATGCTCGCATCCAGCTGCTGACCAAGCGCATCGGCGACACTGCGGCGCGCGCGGCGCTGAACGAGACCAAGCGCGACGAATGGAAGGCGCTGCAGCGACTCAACACGCAAAAGAAGACGGTGCTCGAGCTCACGTTCAAGCTCCAGATGCCGAAAGACATGGCGTGCGCCGAGTTCGTACAGGCGCAGACCCAAGGCATTCAGGAAGACAACGACCGGGAGCGCGTTCTCGAAGATCAGGTGCTCGACCTGTCGGCTCAGGTCAAGCAGTCGGAGATGAACCTCAACGCGCTTTTGCAAGAGGTACACCTGTCGCATCCAGAGGATGAGGATATCGCTCACAATATCACCACCAGTCGGCGCGGCGCACGGAGGACGCGCAGCTGCTCGATCGCGTCAACAAGCACGAACATCTCATCGAGATGGCGCGTTGGTACATCCTAGATGCCGCCACAATGCGATCTTATTGTAGCGGCGTAGGTATGAGCAGATGACGGGCTTTGTCCAGAGCATCTCAGGCATCCATGTGCTTCCGAGCGACGGCGACACAATGCACGTGCGCATCCGCAACTTCACGCTCAGCCTCACGGTTGACGTGATGAACGGCACTCTCCAAGGCGCTGCGGTACGCCATCGCGTCTTCGGGCGCGACTGATAACGTGACATGCAATAGCTGGCGCCCGACACGGTCGACATTGCCGATTTGGTCGAGATTGCAGTGGAAGAGAACGATGTGGCGTTGCTCTTGCGCGAAGCGCGGCACCGCATCGCGAGCCACGAGAAGCTCGAGGCCGACGTGGCGACGCTGCAGCAGCAGTACGAGCATGCCGTCAACGTGGGTGACGCGACAGGGTGACATAGGGGTGTCATGTGCGAGCGCACCAGCGCCGACCGTGTACAACTCACCGTGCGGAATACACTCTACCACGTCGACACGAGCAGCGAGTACGGGCATGTACGTCGTCTATCGTCTCGTCTACGACGACTTGTAAACTGTTGTCGTTAGGACAGCGAGTGGCTCCACGTGCGCTGGATGAAGCCGAGCGACCCGCGCCTTTTGGTATCCCACCCGTTAAGAAATGACCATGACACTACATAAGTGCGTAGAACGCGATCAACAAGGAAGAGCAGTGTGCGACGCTGCCGACGCTGGTCGATCGTCTGCTGCAGCTGCACGCATAATAGATCATCCAACCGTTGAGTCTATTGCACCTCTCGAGCATCGTTTAACGGCCGCGTCGTCAATTGCGGCACTTGACCCTGCGATATAGGTCACTTGCCGAGTCACGCGCCATCGTCCAGCAGGTCATCGCTCTCGTTAGGAACTGGCTCCAGTCGAGTGAGCTCCAAGCGAACGAGGCAGTTGCCGTCGGCAATGTACAGCGCTCCGTTCTTGTGGCAAATGCGCTGGTTCTCGATGGCGGCGGCCAGTTCCGCGTCCATAGCGATCGGTGCGAGCGCCATGTCGCGCAGGTCGAGGCGGTGCAAAATGCCCGCGGACGCCAGCAACAGAATGTCGTCCAGCAGAATCGCGCTTGTCGGCCACGGAGAGAGTGCGCACTGCCACAAGACGGTGCGGCGTTGGAAGCAGCGGGCTTCGATGCCGCTGACCGCACTATAGAGGACCACCGAGTCTTCGTGTGGCGAGAGGAGGGCCCAGGCGTGGGCGGGCTGCACCTGCGGCAGCTTCCACGCGTCCTGCAAGACTGAGCCGTGACCTGTGTACACGTGCACGTGGCTCTTCTGCGCCTGCGACGCCCACACGACAACGATCGCGTCGGCGGCACCCGAAGCGTGCAGCAGTTGGCCGCCGATGTGCGATGGGTTTTGCGATGACAACGTCGAGGCTGCTTGGGCGCCAAAGGGTAATGGCACCCACGTCACGGCCATGGAGGGCAGAGAGAGAAGCACGAGCTGTCCGAGCGAGTTGCCGACCAGTAGCACCGGCGCGTTGCGAAGAAAACACAGCATATCGATTGCGACGTCGGACGTGTACCGTCTCAAAAAGTTCTTGGCTCGAGCCGTCTCGAGAGCCCATGGCTGGCAAGTGGTGCTGCTGCTTCCGTCGCTCGAGAGAGCCCGGAGCTGCCCGTTGGGATAGCCCACGACGCAGCCAAAGGCCGAGGTCGCGAACGCGGACGGCGCGAGGGGAGGCAGCGTTGCGTGGTAACAGCACTCGCGCAGCGTCTTCGAGTCCCAGAGCCGCAGAGTCGAGTCGGTGAGCGTGCCAATGTCGCCAGAAGGGAGGACACCGAGGCGCGTGATTGGTGCGGCGAGCGTGAGGTCGAGTAGCTGCCGTGTAAACGCGGTGGGCTGCACCGACCAGACCGCACCCGTTCTCGTGATGACGACGCCGTAGTCGTCAGTGTCCGAGGCCGCATGCCAAGTCATCGACTCGATGGGTGCGTCAACGCGCAGAAGACTACTTAGTGCGCCACCGGGTGGCGGGACGTTGGTGAGCAGCGAGAGACCGTTGCGCTCCATCGCGTCCAGCGCCAGCGTCTCGCCGTCAGCAGCCAGCGCGAGTTGGTAGAGCCATACGTATGGCGCGTCGGCCGTAGCGACGGCCACAGTCGTATCGTTGCACCAAACCAAATGGGCCAGCGTGGACCGTCGGTGCGCCTGGAGCGTCGCAGAGCATACGATGGATGACGTCGCGGTGTTTAGAATGTGCAGCTTGCTTGTCTCGGCGCTCCAACCCAGCACCAAATCATCGTGTCGACGGGTGTGCAATGACGCGACGAGCCCCATGGATACGTCCGTGCGGATTGGCACCGCAACGATGGCGTTGCCCGTCGTCAACTTCCAAAACTGAACCGGGTGGGCTGTGACGACGTCCGCGGCCGTATGCCCGAGCCACGCGATCTGGCAAGGCACGTCGCTCAACGCTAGGGACGCTACAATCGCCTCGGCATCGACGAGCACGAGGTCGGCGCCAGCAATGCACCAGACGCGACGCGAGGTTTGAAACGCAACCGACCGGACGGACGCATGCACGGTCGTCGTCGTTATCGTCATGGCGTCATGCAGCGACACAAAAGACAGCGATGGGGCTGCGTCCCAGTACACGATCATGTCTTGGGCCGGCGCGAGGGCGAGGCCGAGGACTCGAGACGACGCTTGTATGCACTCGTGTCGGCTTGTTGATCGCGTCTCGACGAGAACGCGGGAGCCAACCGCCCGGACGAGCGTTTGGTGCGCCGCCGACCACACGACGGGCGACGTGGCGTCCATGTTGAAGCCACGCGCGCGCGCAATGCGTGGCGTCCACGGAATGTCGGAGGGGACTATTGGACTTGGTGGCAGCTCCGAGATGGACTTGCGCCGTGTCGGACGCTGCGTCGGCGTCGGTACGAGCTGTCGTGGCACACCGCCGTCTTCATCCTCATCTTCGTTCTCATCCTCGTCTTCGTTGGCGTCGTGAAAGAGCTGATTGTCGCTCTTATGGTGCTCTTCAAACAAAGCGGCTTCGTCGATTGACGCCAGCGCATCATCGGAGAGCATACTGTCCGTGTTGGTCGCGCGCAAGTCGTCCTCGTACCCGAGGAAGCGCCAGAGAAGCAGTGCGGCGCTACCGCCGATGGTTACGACCCACTTGCCGTCTTGTGAGAAAAGCACGCGCTGGAGACCGTGGCTCTGGCCTGCGAACGACTGCGTCAAGCGGAGCTGCTGCGGGTGCTCCAGCATGAGCACCTTAAGCGCACCTCCGTCGCATCGGCCGTGCACAATGTATCGGCCAAATGGACTGTGGGCGAGGTCGCCGACGCTGCCGTCTGCGATCGAGCCCACGCACGGACAACGTCGCCGGTCGACGGCGCCATGAGGAGCAGCCGCTGCGATGCCACGACGAGCACAAGCAGTTGCTGATGGTGCACAAACCCAAGCATCTTGAGTTGCATCGGGGTGCCTTTGCCATCGCAGTACTGCAGCGACCGCTTCCGCCGCAGCGAGTACAGGTCGAGGAGCTCGATCGACGTGTTGTCGGCGCCTGCTATCGCGAGGCACTGCAAGGCCACGTCGACGCAGAAACGGCCGTTCGTGATAGGGTACTCGCACGGCACCGAGAGGACGGTGGACGAGTGGTGCTGGTAGCAGCACACTTGCTGGTCCTCGCCACTCGAGTAGACGCTCTGAAGGCCGTACTGGACATCCAGGACGGGACCCATATGCTGTTGGTACGTCTCGAGGATCGTCATGCTCGGAATGTCAAAGATGCGCAGCATGCCCGAGGCAAAGCCGACGGCGATGCGCGCGGCGCTCGGGTGGTGCGCGATGCACGTGCCAACGCTCGCCTCGGTCTTGAACTCGTACGTCTGCAGCCCGGTGAGGAGGTCCCAGACGCGAATCGTGTGGTCGAGCGCAGCAGACACGAGTGCGTCGCTCTGGGGACTCAGCGCGATCGCAGAGATCGGCGCCGTGTGCGCGCGGTGCACGATGCTGTATGCGTGGCTGCTCACGTCAAGGACACCGATCGTGCCGTTGGCGCACGTCGCCAGCGCTTGGAGCCCGTCGCCCGAAAGGTCGATCGAGAGCACCGCGGCTTCGTGGCTCGCCTCGAGGTAAAAGTCGGAAAAGTCCAAGGGCCACACTCGGAGAAAGCCATCTGCGCCGCCCGAGACGCAGAAGCCCGCGTTCACTGCGATGCAGTGGATCGCGGCGTCATGAAGCTTGTAGACGCAGAGGAGCGCCATGGACGCGTAATCCAGTACCAAGATGGTGCCATGCGACGACGAGACGTACACGGGCAGGCCCGGCGTGCCTGGCACGTCGAACGCAATGTCGGTAAAGTGCGTGTCCCGCGCATACTCGTGCAAGACGACGGGGCAGCCCGGCAGGTGCCCGGCCTTGAGGCGCCAAAATCGGATGTTTTCCCGGCCACACGAGACGAGGCGGTCGCTGTCGTACGGCGAGAAGCGCAAGTTGGAAATGGGGAAATCCGACGTTTGTTTCGCCACGACTGGGAGCGTCGATAACGGTGACGACGATGACGTGGCACTCGCAGCGTCGTAGACGATGAGCTGCGTGCGGTGCTGCGCGTCCTTGCCGACGACGACGAGCCGTGTGCCGCCGACAGCCAGCGCCACAACACCATGCACGTGCCCGCGCAGACAAGCGACGCAGCGCGACGTGGCCATGGACCAGAGGCGCAGCGCTGGCGACGGCCCGTCTTCGCACGTGATGGCCATGTGCATGGTCGGAGATAGCACAAGGAAGCGAATGTCTCTGGCGTGCCCATGCAAGAACGACATGGCCAAGGTGTTCTCGCGACGCTCGGCGAGAACGAGCGTGGCGTCGCTGGCGTAGACAAAAGACTTGGAGGCGTGGCACCACAACGCGCCGCCAGTGCACGTCTGCGAGACGCCCACGATGCGGTTCAGTGCGAGGACGCGCTCGGGCCACATCAAGTTGGCTTTGGGAAGAATCCGCGGCCCGTACTTGCTCGGCGAGTAGTAGAGCTTTGGGCTTGGCGGCGGCGACGTTGGCGCTGCAGACGCGGGCGGTGGGCGCTGCAAACCAGCTCGCTTCAGGATCAAATCGGCCTAGTTGATAATCATGTCGTTTTTACGTCGTTTTCTCTGATAGGTTATACCTTTTGGAGCACGGTGCTGCGATGCGTCTGTAGCTGCGCCTCGTGCTCGAGCTGCGAGAGCGGTACGGGCAGCGGGGTGCTGGGCGCGTCGTCTTGTATTCGCCTCTTTTGTGGAGATGACTTTGCGAGTGGCTACACTCGGTGAGAGGAAGGCACTGGCGTTGAAGTCGTTTACCGATGATGGGGGCAAGTCGCGAGCGGGCGATGCGGGTGCGGGTGGGCGCAGAACGTCCTTGCTTGGATCTGGCGTCGTGGAAGGCATCTCGATGGCTTCAAACTGGTTGCTTGGAAGCCAGTGCCAGTCGTACGTCAGCTCCCACGCATGCGACTTCAGAAGAGGCAGCTCCATGCCCTTCGGTAGCGTCTACAGCGACTTAGACCTTGCACTTTGCGATCTCGTCAACCTCGGGCATGTAGAGAATGTCAGACGTGTAGATGCCGCGGATGCTCATCGAGCAGCAGAGCTGAATACTCTATTCTAGCAGTGCAGAAGCCCGTGATGCATGCGAGGATACCTTGAGGTAGTCGTAACCTTCGCGGTTGTACGCGACGGACGTATGCAGCTCCAAGAGGCGGTGCATGTCCAGAGCGAGCACCGTCCACTTGTCGCCTAGTCTGCGTGCTCGTGAGCTCCTTTGGCTCAAGTCAGCATGTCGTCAACGGGAGAGGTAGGCGAAGGTTCACGCCCATGCTGCGCACGCTCGCGTACATGGTGCTGAACGAGAGGCGCAGCGCCGACCGCTTCTTCGTCACAATGTCCAAGTGCAGCGTCGCCGACTCGCCAGGCAGCCGGTGGAGCTGCAGGTAGATGTAGCGCCCCGTGAGCTGCAAGCTATCGCCCTCGGCGGGCACGGACAGATGGTTGGACGCGGCAATCTTGCCGCGGACGCGGAAGACCTTTCGCCGGATCGTCTTGTCCATGAGCTCGGCCACGTCGCCGCGCGTCGACGCCGCACAGGAGCCTGCGGATACGAGCCGGAAGACGTCTGCGAACGGATGCTGCCACACTACGCCAGTCGTCAACGAGGTCGGCCGGCGGCGCTCAGTCGGCGCACCTGGTGCTGGCATCGCTCAAGATCGCACCGATATGATTGGCTACTTTTCATCCAATGGCATCGCAGCTGGAAGATCGCAATTGTCCAGCGCAGGACCCTCGATGATTGCTGGTTGCAAGCAAGCTACAGTGGCACCACTCCGTTCAACGGCAAGGTTCTGCTCAGCTGGAGACGCCCAGTGATAGCAAATCGCCTTGGCAAGCATCCATGGTTGACGAGCGTTCGACAATCCGCCGCTATCACCTCCCTGGACATCTATCTATCTCGCCCGACGACATTGCCGCCCAACGAAGTGCATGGACACGAGGGCGCACGCATACAGCTACATTGGCCACGCAAATCACACACAGGCTGTTGCTATCTACAAACGAATGTGTTCTACGTGTCGTACGGGCCATTGGCAGCGGCAATCTGCTGCTGCGTCATGAGCGTCTTGAGGAGCAGGTCGCGCATGCGAATCTCGGCTTGCGAGTGCGGCGACGTGTGGTAGCCACCATTGCCGTCGCGTACGGTCGTCGCATGTGCGCCGGAGGGCGGCAGTGGATGCGTCGCCGCCGGTATCTGTGTCTTGGACGCTAAGCGCTCTTCCATGGTGGCCGAGGCGAGTGTCGCGAGGCGCTCCATCGTCGCCGCGCAAGTCGACCCGAGCGACGTCCGCTTGCGCGTGTCGGCGACGCAGATGTAGCCGAGGTGCTGCGCGTTGCGACCGAAGATGGGGCACCCGGCAAAGAAGCGGACGACGGGAACGCGGTCAAAGATTGCCATCGTGCTTGGGTCTGCACCCGCGTCCAGCACAACGATCGGCGAGATGTCCATGACGCGGTCGATGAAGATCTGGATCTCGCTCTTGAGCGCGTGGTTCTCCAAGCCGAGCGTCGACTTGAGCTTCTCGCGGCGCACGCCATCGGCGTCCGTCTCGAGGAGACACACGATCGCGATCGGACAGCTCAGCGTCTCGCACGCGAGGTCGCAAAGCAGCGCAAACATCGACTCGCACGAGGTGCCCGTCGCGATGAGCGGCTCGAACGCGTCGAGCTTGCGGCGCCACTCGGCGATTTCGGGTTTCTTGGCCTTCTCGTCGGGCCGCGAGAGCGACATGCGGATCGCATCGCCGCAGAGACCCTTCGTGGAGAAGTTGTCAAAGTTGCTGCTGGCGTCATCGGGTTCGGACGACCGGTGGCTGCGCGTGCTCTGGCTCAGCGCGGACGGGCTCACGATGAGCTGGCACTCGAGCGGACCGGACGACGTCGAGCGCAACCGCTCGGCATCAAAGTCGGACGACGTGAGCGACGTGACGGACCGAAGCGTCTGCGGCGTCACGGGGCTCGTCTTGGCGCGCACACAACACACCTTGCAGAGCCGGACCTTGTTGGCGCCGACGACCGGGAGGTCCACGGCCTTGATGACGCTGCAGTCGGAGCAAATGACTTCGCCGCACATGCGGCAGTGGTGCTTGCGCCGGAGCGTGTGGAAGTTGCGCATGCACAGGAGGCAGCTCGTGCGCTCGTTGTCGCGGACCCACGTCGAGTGATGCGCAAAGTGCATGTAGCTCAGTCGGAGCTCCTCGACCATGTCGCTGAGGCGCCCGAGGCCGAGGAGCACGGCGGTGCCCGCGGCCTTGGCGGCCTTGCTCTTGAAGCTGCCGCAGAAGACGACCTCGACCTCGTCCGGCGCGGTCTGGCGCCAGAAGAGGCCGGCGCGCGTCAACGTCGTGCGCGTGAGGTTGTGCGACTCCTTCATCGAGAGGCACCCGACGTTGTTGCCGTCCGTGGATGTCACGCACCACATGTAGAGCGGCGCGCGCTCCGGCGTGTTGGGCACGGTCGTCTCGCCGAGGAGGTCGACGACGACGAGGTCCCGCCGCGCGCCCATGCCAATGTCGACGACGCCCCACTTGACGCTAATGACGCTCTCGTCCGCGTCGTCCGGCTTCGCGTCGTTGTTGTTGTTGTTGCTAGTGAGCACGTGGAGCACGATCGCATCCACGTACGACCGGGGCAGGAACTTTTTGAGAAAGCTCCGGAGACCGTCCGTGGTCGGCTGCGAGACCAAGGTCGACAGCTCGGACGGGAGGCACTTGACGACCGTCGCGCAGCGCAGGAAGCGGCACGAGACGAGCATGTTGGACGTGTCCTTGCGGTACTGGACGCCGTCCTTCTCGGGCGGCACGTAGCGCCAGTTCTCATTGTACGCGGTCTGCACGAGCGACGCCGCGTTCTCTTTGGCGGCGGCGACCAGCGACTTTTGCACGTCTTCGTTGAGCGGCGGGCCGCGGAAGAAGGTCGTGCGCAGCGGAAAGGACTGATCCATGCTCCGTCCAGTTGGCAAGTGACGAGTTGGAACGGCAAAGTCGCGCACTGCTACAAATGCGTCGGGCGAGATGGGCGACGTTCTTGACGGATGCCTCCACGCGCCGAGGTGGCGAGGGTTACTACCCTGGATCGTCGCCGCTTCAAGTCCCACTCTGCCGTCTCATGGGCGGCTACAGTACTCGGCTCGGCTATTACATCGAACTCGGCTCGGCGACAATGAACTCGGCTCGGCGCAGGAAGAGAGGGACGTGGGTGGTGGACTGGCCTCCATCGCTGGCGAAGCTTGGCGACGTCGAGCGGGCCACGTGCTGGATTCCGACCTCCGGGTGTAAGTTCAGAAAGGCGACGCGTTCTCTGCTATTTGTGCCACTGCAGCTCCGAGTGGCGACATTCCTTCAATGCAAGGCAGCGAGTACCAAGTGCGAGCGTGAGATGGACGTCTCATTCGCGCGTGATCCAGTCTTCCCAATTCGATATATCCAATATATATCGATGAATCCAATATATTGACGCGCTATTGATAGCGCCCGTTGCAGCCATGTACAACTGGGCCGACCCGCGCCGGAACTCGTCGATCTCGGTCAAGATGATGTAAGAAGAGGATGGAGCGCTCATGGCTCCTGACCGCGTCTCGTAGGGAGAAGGCTGAGGCGGCGCGGAAGCAGCGCCTCACCAAGGTCCGGCCCACGGTCTCCAACCACCTGCATCCGGCGGTCGAGAAGAAGCTGCCGAGTATATAAACACGAGGGCGCCGTCGAAAGGCTCACGGTTGCGACTAGAGAAACATGAAAAGCTGACGGCCGCCGAGCTCTACATGGGCACGCTCGGCGACTCCAACCAGGAGGAGAGGTACTACCTCTAAAGCGTTGCACACCTGACGACCGTGGTACAGCCCCTTCTCAGTGCACAACGTCGTGGCCACCGAGAGCTCGTTCCATCCCGAGTCGACGATTGAAGCCTTCCAAGGCCTCAAGAAGGCCAAGCCGCACGGCGACGAAGACCCGGCGTGGAGCGATCTCAAGCCCCAAAGCCGGTTGACCAAGTCCCGCGTCAAGAGCGAAGACAAGCTGCCGTCGTTGCAAAAAGCCTCGCATCCTCACGCGAGCAAAGCCCGGACGTTGGCGACGACGCGGAGCGACCCCGAGATCTCCAACAGCCGCCGGCCGAACCAAGAACCGTCCCTTGATGCCTTGGATATGTACGACGACGGGGATGACGAGCTTGATGACGACGACGACGCGACCGAAGAGCACCCGTATCGTTTTGGCTCTACCGACGACATGCCGGCTACCCACGCGTTATAGGTGCACGGAGGCCGCTGCGGTCGTCGCCGGTCCCGTGCCCAAGCTCGACTTGAAGCCACTCTCACGCAGGTCGGAGCGCAAGGACGACGCCAAGCCCAAACTGGACAAGAAACTCAAAGCCAAAAAGGCACGTTGACATTCAGAAAGTGCAATCTGACGACAGATGCGATGGGCAGGAGGGAGGAGCGAGTCTGAAGGCCCGCGGCACATCCCTCGCCCAGCTCAAGGACGAGCACCGTGCGGCACTCGAGCTGCTCAAGGAACTCGGCGGCGCGTACCCGTCGGACGAGAAGGACCCACCGCTCTCGTCGCGCTTTGGAGCAAAACTGCGCTCGACCGTGCACAGCAGCCGCGATGTCGAGACACACGAGGTGCACCGAAATATATGCCAAGAGCTCAGTCGTGCGTAGACTGTCAAGGACGTCCCATCCTCATCCTCGTCCGCGCCAAGCACCAGTCGGTGGACCGACGACGCGAAGGGCGACGGTCGTCACCACTACACGAACGAAGCGGAGGATGAGGAGGAAGTGCGGCCACGCTGACCACTCGGTGACGACTGACGTGCGCGGTAGGTGCCGGAAACATGTGGCGGCGATGACGCGCCGACACCTGAGAAAGGGTCCGAGTTTTCGTACGGCAGTGAAGAGTTCGAGACCGACTAACGCCCTTTCAATCCATACGAGTATGCATCTGCGCTTTCTTAATCCGCAATCGCAGCCTTGAGCAGCTTGCGACCGACCTCGGCCATGTAGAGCGTCGCATCGTCCGGCTACAAGGTAGCATTCCAGCGTCCGAGTGCTACAGTCGCCCGCACCTTTTTTGGGACAGCTTGAGATCGCGTTGCGTGGTGCTCGGGTGCTGGCAGCTGTGATGCGTGGGCTGCATACTCGAGAAAGTCGAGAACGAGCTCGGCGCTGGGCTGGTCAATGAACGGTCGCGCCAAGAGCTGTTGCGATCGATGGTGCGCGGGTGAGAACGCAGGCGTCGCGTACCTGCTGCACGTATGCGTCAAAGGCGGCTGTGCACACCTGTAGAGACGACGCCGACAGGCGCTGCGCCAACGAGACGGCCGCGTGCACGGTGGGAAACGCCAGCGACGCCATCTCGTCCGCCATGACAGAGCGGAGGTGCCTACTCATCATAAAAGCATCGTCGTACTGTGTAGTAGTAAATAGATGAACGAGGATGCTTCTGGATCTTGTAGTAAGATTACAGTACCCATCCAGCGCAGCAAAGTCACTCCGCGTATGCCACAGAATCCACGAGCACTTGATCTCTTCGAGGCCGTCCGCGCACGGACGGACCACGGACGCTTCGCAGTGCAGCTCATAGACCTACTGCATCCGTTAGTTCGTCGTCACGTATCGAGTTGGCGTGACTTCGTCTGCCGTCCCGATCCTGGCGCTGACGACGGTCGCTGAAAATGGAGTGTTGACGGCGGCCGGCAGCGCATCGAGGGACGCGGCGCGAATGCGGGCTTGGATGCAAGAGACCCACGCTGCTGCGTTGGCGCGACTGGCTACGGAGCCGGTCATACCACCGACGCCACCCGCAGCTTCGCACCGTCCGAGCCGCCCGGGACCTCGGCGCACATGTAGTACGCCTACGCGTGTGCGAGGCGCAGTCAAGACGTTCAATTATACCACGTGCGACGACCCGTCGACGACGCGAAAGACGAAGCGGCGCTCGTCGGCAGCGGATGCGACGCCTTCGCCGAGGCTGCCAATGGCAGCGCCGTGCGCGACGGTCGCGCCGACCAGCGCAATGCGACCGCAACGCTTGGCGTCGTGGCGGTGGCTCTACGGACAGCGGTAGGTCGAGGAGCGCTCCGAGCCATGTGTTTGTACATACGTCAAAGTACTCGAGCGACGCGCCAAGGAGGCGAAAGAAGCGGCGTCGCCAGTTCTTGACCACGTGGCCCTGCTTGAGGAGGTACCCTTCCATCCGAGCCAAAGATCGCAGCTTACGTCAGCACCGTCCGTGTCTGCATCGATGTATCAAGTCGAGATCTTTCAACGTGCGCCAATCGATTTCCATCGCAAGACGCCAATCAAACACGAAACGCAAGGGAGAGATTCGCGTGGCATTAATGAAAGGGTTAGGTATCGCCACGAAAGCGGGCTACTTCTTCGGGCCGAGGCGGTCCAGGACCGACCGCTTCTTCGGACGGTCGTCGTCCTCGCGCGACGAACGCTTGCTCCGGTCTCGGGACGACGGGCGCTCGCGCGATCGACGCTTCTCGTCACGACTCGATCGACCACGCGACCGGCTACGCGACTTGCGCTTGGATGATTCCTTGCGGTCCGGTAGCTTACGATCCAGCGCCGACTTGCGGTCGCCCTCCCGGCGTCGGTCCGTGCTCCGGCTCCGACGACGACTGTCGCTCTCGCGCTTACGGTCTTTGTCACGGTCATTCGACTTGCGGTCACGGTCGTCCGACTTGCGGTCACGGTCGTCCGACTTGCGGTCACGGTCGTCCGACTTGCGGTCACGGTTGTCGGTCTTTCGCTCGCGATCGCTGGCCTTGCGGTCTCGGTCGTCCGTCTTGCGGTCTCGGTCGTCCGTCTTGCGGGAGTAGTCGCGCGAGTCGCGACGAGAAGGCTTCTCGGAGCGCGGGTTGTCGTCGCGACGCGTCGGCTCTGACTTGACGGGCGGTGCCGAGATGTCATCGTCGTCATCGTCGTCGTCATCAAGAAAATCCAAGTCGATCGCAGGCGCGTCCACCTGGAGCTTCTTCTTCTCTTCACGGACAACCTCCTTCTCCTCGGTCTTGACGTCGACCTTGGCTTCCACTTTGACGCTCTTGGCTTCCACCTTGACGCTCTCCTTGGTGTCAGTCTTGACAACCTCCTCCGTCTCGCGCCGCGACTCGGACACCTGGGCGTCACGCTTGTCGTCGCGCTTGTCCCGGTCGTCGCGCTTGTCCCGGTCGTCGCGCTTGTCCCGGTCATCACGCTTGACATCACGCTTGTCTCTGTCATCACGCTTGCCATCACGCTTCTCGCGTTCATCACGCTTGTCGTCACGCTTGTCACGGGACCGGCCGCGACGGCTACGGCTGCGGCTGCGGCTGCGGCTACGGTAGCGAGACTTGCGGTCGCGACTGCGGCTGCGATGACGGTCGCGGCTGTGTCGGCTGCTCTTGCGGCGATCGTCCGAGTCGGCGGCCTTGTCCTTCTTGTCGTCGTCGTGGTGCGGACGACCGCCAAACGAAGGAGGCCCGCGCATCATCCACGGCGGCGGCGGCCCGTTGTAGTATTCGCCGTAGAACGGAGCGCCACGAGGCGGCGCACCGCGGGGTGGCGGGCCGCGCATTCCGTACGGTGGCCGGGGGCCGTTGAACCACGGCGCGTGGCCACCGTCGTACCAAGGACCCGGCGGCGGGTGCCCTTCGTGCCACGGCATCATCGGCGGACGGGCGCCCCACGGCTGCATGTGCGGTGGCGGCCCGTGGCCAGAGGTCGCCGCTTCCTCCGTCTTGGTGGCCTCGGACATGGCGGGCTTCTCGTCATTGGTATTGTCTTCGGCCGCGGGCGCCTCGGGGGCTGGCGCCTCGTCGTCGTCGGGTTTCGTCGAGATGTCAATCGTGTCGTAGACGTCGCCGCCAAAGCCGTCGTCTTCCTCCTCCTCTTCCTTTTGCTTCTTGGCAATGTCGAGGATCGCATCGGCGGTCGGGCCCGCGCGCTTCGCGGCCTGAACTTCCTCGAGCTGCTTGCGCTTCGACTGCTCCTCGACCTCTTTTACGATCTTCTCGCGCTCTTGCTGCTCCGTCTGCGATCGCCGCAGGAACTCGTCGACCGACGTCCGCGTCGCCTTGTTGGGCAGTAGCTACAAAAATCTGTATCCGATTGTCCGATCCAAGATGCACGCTACCTGCTCGGGGGTCATGTTGGCGTGGTGGCACAACGGACACTCAAAGTTGTGTCGAATGAGGCGGTCGCGGATGCACTCGTCGCACGCCGTCTAGTCACACGAGTCAGTCGTGAGATCACTGGGAATCGACGCACGTCATTGCAGCAAGGAATCAACGCGGCGTCCTGGAGGAGGCGCTTGCAGAGCGGACACGCGAGGTGCTCGGGCGGGTTCATGCGCAGCTGCTCGAGTGCGGCGCCGCCGCCGGAGAGCCCAATGAGCTTTGTAAAGTTGTGCGTCTGGGGGCCAATGACGGCAAGGCCGCCCTGGGGACCGTTCACGACCGTGATGCCGGCGCCGACAGCAACCTCTTCCGAGTCCTTGATCGGCTGCATGAACGTCTTGGGAATCCCCGTCTTCTTCGTGACCTTGTGCTTGTCAAAGTTCGGGTCGCCGTTCGTGGGACAGTTTTGGATAAAGTGGCCGGGCACGGCGCAGCGAAAGCAGAGGTAGTCGCGCGGCGGCGTCTGGTTGACGCCCATGTCCCCGCGACCGCCCATCATGCCGCGACCGCCAGGCATACCGCGGCCACCAAGCGCATCGCCGCGGCCCCCGCGGCCGCCCATCGAGCCATAGTAGTTGCCGACGCGGTGGGCATTGCTGCCGCCCGCGGCCGTCCACGTCTTGTTGCCAAGGCGCGTGTTACGCACCTCTTCTGCTTCTTGCTGGATCATGTCGAGCGCTTGGAGTTCATCTTCGACGGTCTCGGCGCCGCCAACGTTGAGAAGCGTGGGCTCGGCGGCGTCGGGGCGTGCGAGCTACGTGCTGTCTCGTTAGCTTGAAGCGAGGAATCGGAGAGTACCAGTTGGGGCGAGACCGTCGGAAGCAGAGGCGGCGGGGCTCTACGGGGCAGAATCGTGCGTGAAACACTCTCCAACGACGATCAACAGCATGCAGGAATGTATAGGAGGACGAGGACGCAGAGGCGTAGAAAGAACGATATTAACAACGACCATGCTCGTCCTCAATGTGCAGCCAGAAGACGCAGAAAGATGCAGAAAGGGTACGCACGAGGCCTGGAGCTCCGCCTTGATGCGCGCGAGGAGGCCGTTGTTGTTCTTCGCCGGCACGCGCTTGACGATGACGCTCGTGTTCTTTGGCAGCTGCTGGTTGTCGTCTTCGTAGACTACAAGAGCAGCGGCGTCAGCGCCCGACATGGCCGTCGCCGCCAAGGTACCCGTGTTGTTGGAGGCGTCCGTGATCACGAGCTCGAGGTCGAGGCCCTTGTTGAGCTTCTTCTGCTCGATGATGGCCTTCTTGAGGTCGATGACCCGGATCGCGGTCCCCGGGAAGTTGACCGTCCCGAACTCCTTCTCCGACTTGAACTTGAAATGCACCGACATGGCAAATTCGCGACTACTTCACCACACAACGGCCGGCATCGAGTTTCCGAGGTCCACTATGCGTTTGTAGAGACTTGTACACCGGGTGCAGGCAAGAATCTGTGTTTCCTCCTCTGTGCCCCGGGGTCCGGCGACCGCGTGATGGGAGAGCCCGCGTGGTTGCGATGGCCTAGTACCGTCCTGACACGAGTCGCAGTCTGGCGCTCGATTCACGAGGTCCGCGCTGGAGCTTCTACATTTAAATTTCGCGCTTTTTGGGCAAGCCATCCGGGAACGATGCTTCTGGAACGATCGCCACGGCCATCGGAGCTCGAGATAGGCGGGGCCATTTTCAGCACTAGTCAAGTTACTATTGTACCCGTGTTGAAGTCGCGAGGACTGGACACTGGCGCACTCGTGACCACCATCAAGGGATCAATATATGTTTTAGATGTACAGCTCCCTTTTGGACCGTTCGCGCACGTCAGTGGGAAAGCCTCGACTAGCGGTCGGTCAAAACACGAATTGATGGCCTTTATGGGCGTTGGAGTCGAAGGAGCTCGTAGTCGTCTTCGAATCGGGCCGTGATCAGGGTCTTCGGCACCATTTCTACTTGACGACTGATGCTCGAGGCGACTCGAAACGGTTATGGCGCACGTCCAGCGGCATGGCCCCGAAAGACGTCGTCTTCCCACGCGCATTGCATGAAGATCGGTTTGAGGTGCATGCCAACTGCTAATACCTAGGCGCTCTACTTGCGTTTGGACCGTCCATCGATCTCCGATTTGCACCCTTTCCGACGCCCACGAAACGCCACATGTCCCGCGGGATGCACGCCGTACCACAACAATGTGTGCACGTTCCAACGGGCCATATTATTATCCTAACAACCCTACTCCTCCCACCGCCCACGGCACCAACTAGGTAGTGAATCCCGGGTCCCACTGAATCCCGAGGCTTGGCGCAATGGTGCACGGTGCCGCCGTGTCCCAGCATACGTGGCAGCGTCTTGCGCAGCCTGCGGCAGCGACGGCTCCAAGCGACGGCCTGCAAAGGCCAGGGCACGTAGGACGCAATGCGGTGGGTCGCCCATGCTTTCTTGTCGGGCGCCTCCGACGGCAAGACATGGAAGCATCCGTAACGAGTCACGATCTTCAACGATTGCGCATCGGTATCCGGATGAATCCCTGGACATCCGAGGGAAGAAGATGTGGTGGCATTTCCAAATCGCACCCGGACCAGCATGATGCAGTGGCGCCGAAGCCTCGCGCGAGCCATGAGCTCGACGACCAAGAAGGAGGTCAAGATCAACAAGTACTCGGCGATCCTCACGGAGCACAAGAGCCGCGGCGCAGCGCAGGCCATGCTGTACGCGACCGGCATCAAGGAAGGCGACATCACCAAGCCGCAGGTCGGCATTGCGAGCATGTGGTGGGAAGGCAACCCGTGCAACATGCATCTGCTGGACCTCGCGATGGAAATCAAAAAGGGCGTCCAGGAGCAAGACCTTGTGGGCTTGCGCTTCAACACGATCGGCGTCAGCGACGTTATCGCGCAGTACGACGTCCGATCCTCTTCCTCGCGCACACTCATGCGAGCCATCGCGTAGGGGTACGGCCGGTATGTCGTTCAGTCTGCCGTCGCGCGACCTCATTGCCGACTCGATCGAGACGGTCATGGGCGGCCAGTGGTACGACGCCAACATCCTCGTGCCCGGCTGCGACAAGAACATGCCGGGCTGCCTCATCGCGATGGCGCGCCACAACCGCCCGTCGCTCATCGTTTACGGCGGCACCATCCGCGCTGGCTGCCGCAACGGACAGACCATCGATGCTCTCTCGGCCTTCGAAGGCTACGGCGAGTACTTGGCCAACCGGTACTACGTCTAGCCATATCCACGCTGCTTCCTCATCCGTTGGCGATGGTGTAGTATCACGGACGACGACCGCAAGGATATCATTCGCAAGGCGTGCCCGGGTCCTGGCGCTTGCGGCGGCATGTACACGGCCAACACCATGGCGACGGCGATCGAAGTGCTCGGCCTCTCGCTCCCGTACTCGTCGAGCTACCCGGCCGAGTCGCCCGAGAAGATGCAAGAGTGTCGTGATGCTGGCAAGGCGATTCGGTACCTCCTCGAGCACGACATCAAGCCCCGCGACATTCTTACCCGCAAGGCTTTTGAGAACGCGATTGTGCGTCGATACCTTGCCAAGATGTGGATCTGAGCGTGCGAGTAGGCGGTGACGATGGCCCTCGGTGGCTCGACGAACGCAGTCTTGCACTTGATTGCGGTCGCCCGCGCGGCCGGCGTGCCGCTGACGATCGACGACTTTGACGCGATTGGCGAGCGCACGCCGTACATTGCGGACCTCAAGCCGAGTGGCAAGTTTGTTATGGAAGATTTGCACAAGTACGATTAAACGCGAGCACAGACGGGACCTCAGCATGGTTTTGTAGCGTTGGCGGCATCCCCGCGGTGGTCAAGTACCTCCTCGAGAAGGATCTGCTCCAAGGCGACGCGCTCACCGTCACGGGCAAGACGCTCGCCGAGAACGTCGCGAACCTCCCGAGCCTCTCGGACAACGGCCGCATCATCCACGCGGTCGAGACACCCATCAAGGCCTCGGGCCACATCCGCGTGCTGCGGGGCAACGTCGCGCCGGAGGGCGCTGTGGCCAAGATCACGGGCATGGAAGGTCTCCACTTCAAGGGTATTTGCAAGGTACGGTGCCCGATTGTTTCCAGCCGTAGTCAGCGTATGTACAGGTCTTTGACAACGAAGAAGACATGCTCAAGGCGCTCGAAGACGGCGAAATCACCAAGGGCACGGTGATTGTGATTCGCTACGAAGGTCCCAAGGGCGGGCCGGGCATGCCCGAGATGCGTACGATGCGACGAGCTCTCGAAGCGACGAGGTGCTGATGCTATTACGATGGATAGTCACATGCACGTCGGCGCTCTTTGGGGCTGGCCTCGCCAACGATGTCGCCATGCTGACGGACGGCCGCTTCTCGGGTGGCTCCCACGGTAGAGCTGACGGCGCAGGATCTTGAGAGCAAACAGCGATGTAGGCTTTATCATTGGCCACATTACGCCCGAGGCCCAAGTCGGTGGGCCCATTGCGCTGCTTCAGAACGGTGACGTGGTCACGATCGACGCTGTCAGCAACCGCGTCGACGTCGACTTGACGGAGAAGGAGCTCGCGGACCGCGCCAAGGAATGGCGCGCGCCGCCGCTCAAGGTCAACCGCGGCGTGCTCTACAAGTACATCCAGAACGTGTCGTCGGCGTCCCATGGCTGCGTCACGGACGAGTAAGATGCATGTATTAGTAGTATGTAGTAGCGGCATATTGCCATGGACCGCCTGAGTATAATATGGGTTTGACCGACTTCTCGCACGCACGGAATATTGAGCGCTCCCTCCATCGCTGTCCAGGATCCACGCAGTAGATGCAAGCAATTTTACCCATGCACTAGCTTGAAAGCCTTAATGTGTTGGTACAGTCCTCGTCGCGCGCAGGTGGGCTGTGCAAGCTCTGTCTACTTTCCTAGTTCTAGGGCTAAGGAATCTCCGTTGGTCTGCTTCGGTTGCGAGACCCAACTCGAAGGCGTGATTACAAACCCAATTTCCAGTGGTGGCGACGCCCATGCGGCGGCCATCGCCACAAGCGCGAGCACCGAGAGCACATGGCGGTGGCGCTGTTTGGGCAATCACGTCGGCGCCATGAGAATAAGATCTTGTTTGTGCAACCACGTTGCAGTGTCTGGCCGATCCGGATACGCAGGAGCCAATGAAACGGCCGGACGGGGCATCCTTGGATACGGACCACAATTCAACTTTAGCCACCGACGCAAGATGTGGAAGACACTGCGCCCGGTAGCCCGCGCCATGAGCACGACGGCCAAGAAGGAGGTCAAGATCAACAAGTACTCGGCGATCCTCACGGAGCACAAGAGCCGCGGCGCGGCGCAGGCCATGCTGTACGCGACCGGCATCAAGGAGGAAGACATCACGAACGCGCAGGTCGGCATTGCGAGCATGTGGTGGGAAGGCAACCCATGCAACATGCATTTGCTGGACCTCGCCGGCGCCATCAAGAGCGGCGTTGAGGCCGAAGGCCTCGTGGGCCTGCGCTTCAACACGATCGGCGTCAGCGACGGCATTAGCATGTACGGTGTAATCATTTTATCGCTTCTTGTCGCTCATGCAGCGACCATAGGGGCACGGACGGCATGTGCTACAGTCTCCAGTCGCGCGACCTCATCGCGGACTCGATCGAGACGGTCATGGGCGGCCAGTGGTACGATGGCAACATTTGCATCCCGGGCTGCGACAAGAACATGCCGGGCGCGCTCATCGCGATGGCCCGCCACAACCGCCCGTCCATGATCGTGTACGGCGGCACCATCCGCGCCGGCTGCGGCGCCAACAACGAGAAGCTCGACATTGTCTCCGCCTTCCAGTCGTACGGACAGTACATTGCCAAGAGCATTACGGAGGACGAGCGCAAGGACATCCTCCGCAAGGCGTGTCCGGGTCCTGGCGCTTGCGGCGGCATGTACACGGCCAACACCATGGCCACAGCGATCGAAGTGCTCGGCCTCTCGCTCCCGTACTCGTCGAGCTACCCGGCCGAGTCGCCCGAGAAGATGCAAGAGTGCCGTGATGCTGGCAAGGCGATTCGGTACCTCCTCGAGCACGACATCAAGCCCCGCGACATCATGACGCGGGCGGCCTTTGAGAACGCGATTGTGCGTCTATACCTTGCCAATATGTGGATCTGAGCGTGCGAGTAGGCGGTGACGATGGCCCTCGGTGGCTCGACGAACGCAGTCTTGCACTTGATTGCGGTCGCCCGCGCGGCCGGCGTGCCGCTGACGATCGACGACTTTGAGGTCATCAGCGAGAAGGTTCCGTTCCTCGCCGACCTCAAGCCCAGCGGCAAATACGTCATGGAAGATCTGCACAAGTACGTTCCTTGTCGATCGTGCCCATAGGCTCAAGTATTGCGGCGCGATTAGGGTCGGCGGCATTCCCGCCGTGTGCAAGTACCTCCTGGAGAAGGGCATTCTGACCGGCGACGTGCTTACGATCACGGGCAAGACGCTGGCCGAGAACGTCGCCAACGTCCCAGGTCTCTCGGACAACCACACGATCATCCACCCGGTCGAGTCGCCCATCAAGGCGTCGGGCCACATCCGCATCCTGCGCGGCAACATGGCGCCCGAAGGCTCTGTCGCCAAGATCACGGGCAAGGAAGGGCTCCACTTCAAGGGCGAGGCGCGCGTCTACGACTGCGAAGAAGACATGTTGAAAGCGCTCGAGGACGGCGACATCACAAAGGGCCACGTCATCATCATTCGCTACGAAGGCCCGAAGGGCGGCCCGGGCATGCCCGAGATGCGTACGTTGTCGTCCAAGTGGTTGGAGAACTCATGGGTTTCGACTAGTCACGTGCACGTCGGCCATCATGGGTGCTGGTCTCGGCAGCGACGTTGCCATGCTCACAGACGGTCGCTTCTCGGGTGGCTCCCACGGTACGTCGACGACCATCTCCAAGCCGGAAGGCTCATGGTGGCCCTCCAGGCTTTATCATTGGGCACATTACGCCCGAGGCCCAGGTCGGCGGCCCCATTGCGCTCGTCCAGTCGGGCGACATTGTCGAAATCGACGCGGTCCAGAACCGCATCGACATCACCGGCGTCTCAGACGACGAGATGGCGCTGCGGGCAAAGGCGTGGCGCGCGCCGCCGCTCAAGGCCACGCGCGGCACGCTCTACAAGTACATCAAGAACGTCTCGTCGGCGTCGCTGGGCTGCGTCACGGACGAGTAAGCACCGTATATAACGCGTTGAACTATCTAGTTGCTTGGGGTGTCGACGATCCAGAGCCGCAGCACCATCTCGTGCGGCGCGGCTTCGTCCGGAATCCACTCGGACGCCACTTGAATGTCTTTTCGCAGCTGCATGAGCCGCGTGAGTAGTCTAGCGTCGAGTGAGTTGTAGAAACGCGCCGAATCCGTCGTACGTAACGAAGCGGTTGCCGACGTCGGCCTGGAGCTTGGTGATCTCGAGGGCGCGCGCGCGGAGGTCAGCCGACGTCTTCCCATCGAGGAGGTGGCCGATCCACGTGAGGCAGAACGAAAACTTCTTGAGGCTCATCTTGCAAATGTCATGGCTACGACGAGGCTCCGAGCCACACATTTAAGAGAGAGCACGCACCGCAGCAAGTCGAGGAGCTCGTCTTCCGGCTCCAGGCGCGGGTACTGCGACAGCATGCGCTGGAGCACGCGGTCAAAGAGCTCTTCGTCGTGGTCGTGGCCGTGCACGCCGTACGCGTAGCACTTGTCGCAGAGCTCGACGTGGGCGCAGCTCCGGCAGACCCACTTGGGTCCAACAATGGGGCTGCGCTGGCAGCCGTCGCACGTCGCCTTCTCGTGCACGAACCGGGTCGGTGTGCGCTGCGGCGTCGACGACCGGGAGCTCAAGCCCATGAGCTTCTTCGCTTTGGACGAGAGCGAGTTGAAGCGGGTTGGGTGGTGGGCGGCGTCCGGCGACGGCTCGCCACTGACAACGTACGGACTCGTCGGGTGGTTCATCATGGCGCTCGTCGACCCACCAGAGACGCGGTTCATCGGTGGCGTCGGCGGTGCTTGGAGCGCGCGCGAGACAAAGTACGGCTTGGTCGGATGCAACTCTCGTGGTCCGTGGAGCACCGCGATGGACGCGTCGCCCGAGTCGTGGAGGCTAAAGAGGTGGTCGGCGCCATACGGGTTGGGCTTGGACTGCGACGAGATGCGCTCGCGCGGACTTGGGAGGATGTCGTGGAGCGACGCGGCGGTGCTTCGGCGCTCGTGTTCGTCGTCGTGCTCGGAAACGATGCGGGCGTCCGTCACGATCGACCGGCGCATGCGAGTGTACACCTGGACCTGCCGGCCGTGACGCGAAAGCACAGGCATCAAGCTCACGAGGAGGCCGTCGAGGGCCTCTGGCGGCAAGTTGGGTAGCACCTCGTCGATATTCACATGCGCACCACCGACGATGGGCTCGATCATCTTTAGCAGCTGCGACCGCACTGGCGGCGGTAGCTTGTTGAGCTCCCGGTAAAGCGCCGACGTATCATTGCCGTCGTCGTCGTCGTGGGCCATCGGCGTCGTGTACAGGATCCATCCCTTCTCCATCTCGGAGGACCGTTGGAGCGAAGGCCGGTCTGTGATGGGCGGCGCTGCCTTGACTTGGACGTCGACGCTTGACAGCGTTGCACGCCGGATGTCGTCGAGCTCGCCGTGCACCTGACGCAGCCGCTCGCGTGCTTGCCGAAGGTTGTTGCTATGGACATTGATGTCGTGGTCCTTCAACGCCATCAGCTGCGTAAGATGCGCGTTCTCTTTCTGCGCTGCGAGCAGCTGCGTCCGAAGCAGTTCGTTCAGCCGCGTCGAGGAGCTCGCAGCGTGCGTCGATGGAGGCTTCACCTTCTCTTGTCGCTGTTCTGAGCGCTTCCGTGCGTCTTGGGCAACGTCGAGCATGGCACGCAGCGCCGTGGCTTCGCTTGCCCTCACCGCAAGCTCCCGCTTTAGGTGCGCGACTTCGGTCTCGAGGCTCTGCGCTGCGTGCTGCGTCGCAACCAGCAGCTGATGAGACGACGAGAGCGATGCTACCTGCTTGCGCAGCGCCTCGATCTCTTGCCGGTGCTCGACCTTGGCGGCCATGGGCCCATGGTGGTCCATGACACGAAATCCTCAACGAAATGACGGCGCCGTCCAGGACTTGGCCTCGGCCTTTTTTAAATTAGGCTATAACGCCCTACAATTAGGGGCACGCGTCCTTGTTAACTGGTAGCTCTAATTTGAAGTCAATGACGTGGCGCGCGGAGTCGTCTGCACGCGACGCGCACGACGCATCACAAGGTCGATGTCTTTGGCAGACAGTTTTGCTTGAGCCCCAGTAAATTGAGACTAGCGCCTCTCAATCTGCTACTACTTGTCGATTGGAATAAGCCCGACGACAAGAGATGTACAACTCGTTCCGTTGGATTCGAAGCGAAGGGGCAGCATCGCAGCGGAAGAGTCCGAGACGCCTCTGTGGAGGCGACCAATGTCCGCCGGATGCATGCTTCAGTTCGCAGGTGTGACGTAGTGCCCATAGAGCTCATTGTGTAGCTTGACGGACATACCAACACCGGCCTTGGCTGCTTCGGAGCCGCAAAGGGTACTCCTCGTCAATCCTGCACGCTATCCGGATTCTCACCGGATACCGTGGCGCCATTCGGTGGCACAAAAGACATGGACGAGCGCTTGGCCGTGGTGCACGTGGAGGCGACGCAAGTCGACCGGTTCCGCACCAGAATCAACGCTCTGGGCGGCGCTACCGTCGCCTCTGTCGCACCACCGCTTCTCTATGTGCGCTACGCAGCGGCCCAGTGGCCATTGCTCCAGGATCTCTGCTGCGCTGGGCGCATCGCCGCCCACCGCGTGTACGAAGTCGACGCGACGTGCCGGGACCCTGGCTGGATTCCATACAGTGCAGCGATGCAATCGACGCGACGTGCGACCTTTCGTGTGGTTGCGTACCCGAGCTCCCTCCAAAGTGGCCTCGTCGCTCTCCTCGCTGAGCAAGGCATCGCGACGGACCCCAAGCGCTACACCCACGAGCTCCACGCCGTGCACGACGCACCGGTCTTCCGCTTTGGTGTCGTGCCGCGCCGAGTCATTGCGGAGGCTCCGCTGGCGGATGCGGTGCCGTGCCGGGCCTACCACAAACTTGCCGAGGCGCTTCTCGACCAGACGCCGTTTCCGACTGGCTACCGAGCGATCGACATTGGCGCGTCACCGGTGCGTCTTGCATCAGCCGACGAGCCACTCTTCACCTATTGAGTACTAGGGTGGTTGGACCGAGTTCTTGTCGTCGGCGGGAGCGGCTGTCGTCGCCGTGGACCCCGGCGAGCTCACGGTGGCGCACCCGAACGTACTGCATTTGCCACTGCTCCTCGAGCATGCGCTCGACCAGATTGCGGCCATGGACAAGTTTCACGTGTGCGTGTGTGATATCAATATTCGCCCGCAGCTCATGGCCTCGCTGATTGCGTCGGTGGCGCCGCATTTGCATCCGCACGCAATCGTCGTGCTCACGCTCAAGCTCAGCAAGCGCCCGACTGACGCTGCCGTCGACCAAGCGATCCACGACGTCTGCCTTGCCCTCGACGACGAGTTTGAGCACTTTCGCATCGAGTGGCTCCACGCCAACACGGTCAACGAGCGCACGCTCTTTGCCCGAAAGAAAGCGATCGCCGACGACCGATCCGCGGGCGACCTGGCCGCGCACTAGCGCAGTACGCGCCGACATATATATTACATGTGCATGCCCCAGAGCCGACGCCCAAATGACTTGTGAGCACACTCGCACCTCTGTTGGATCGCAACAAATAAGTGACCGTTATCCGGTGGGCGGTGGTATCCGGATGTTGGGCATTTGTGGGACGCAAGCCCAGACGAGTGAGCAGGAGCATGCAAGAGTCCATGCGCGAGTCACTCCGAGCGCAGAATAGCGCGTCCGCCTGCGCGGAGATGCAGAAGGCGATCGCTATGGGAAGCTTGAAGCTCAAGAGCGACCTCAAGCGCTCGAGTGCGTTCGTGAAGAAGCTCAAGGTACTCACGGACGCCAACGTCGCCGCCTGCCTCAAGGACGTGGCCGAGCTCAATCTAACGCGGTACTTGAGCGAGTGCGTCGGCGCCCTCGTTGAGGCCATCGTGACGCTGAAGCCGAGCGAAGTGGGCTCGCACGTCCAAGTCATCAGCGCGCTGCACCAGCGGTATGGCACCAGCGACCTCACGGACCCCCTGATCGCCGCGTACGTCACGGCGGCGTTCAACCCGCCGAATCCGCCCGCAGACGCCGCTGCCAAGCAAAAGCACAGCAAACGGCGCCTTGTCACGTTGCGTGTGCTCACGGAGCTCTACCTCGTGCAAGTGCTTGTGGACATCCAAGTCATCTTTGGCATCCTCCAGCGCGTCGTCGCGCGCGAAGACCCAAACGCCAAGGCTGCTGCCAAGAAAGGCGCGCCGTCGGCCAAGGCGCCGCCGCTCGACGTGACGCTGCTGGTGAGCTTTGCCAAGTACGCCGGCGCCGAGTTCCTCGGGCCAGGCATGTCGGTGCTCGTGCCGCAAACGATGCAGAACCAGTTCCGCAGCGTGTTGGACCAAGCCTTTGAGCTCATCGGCGGCATGTACATTGCGCAGCACCAGACGGTCCGTAAGCTCGAGAAGCGCAACTTGAAGGAGGAGGCGAACCGCGGCGAGCTCAGTGAGGAGCACGCGGCCGAGTTTGCGGCGGCGACAACGCTCTGCGAAAAGCTTACGTCGAGCATCACGACGCTCTCCGAGGCGCTGCAGAAGCCCGTGCCGGCGCTGCCCGTCGACACCTCGGACGACAATGCGCTCTCGCAACTGCTCGTGTGGGACGGCAACGAGGGCCGCGCCGAGCTCCACGCGGACGGTCCGTTCGACGACGAGGACACGCGTTCGTTTTACGAAGACCTCCCGGACCTCCTCGAGCTCGTGCCCGCGGTGGTGCTCGGTCTCTCGGAGGCCGAAGTCGCTGAACTCAAGGCCAAGAAGGCGGCGCCGCCAGTTGAAGAAGCCGATGAGTCACCAGCCGACGAGCCGGATGCGGACGCGGCGGTGGAAGACATGGTCGACGCGACCGAAGCCGCTGGCGATGACGCACCGGCGCCGGCGCCGACCGTGGATGACGAGAGCGAGAAACCGAAAGACGCCAAGGCCGTCTCGTACCACCACCAGATGGACGCGTACTTTGCGACGCTCGAAGACATGGTGAACCGCGACCGGTGCGACAAGGCAGCCGTTGCGTTCTGCTACACCAACTCGAAGGCGGCGCGTGCTCGGTAAGCTGACGCTGTGACAACAGCAAGCTCGACCACTTTGCATAGGCTGGTGCAGACACTCTTCAGCGTGCCCCGAACGCATCTGGAGCTCCTCGCGTACTACTCGCGCCTCGCCGCGACGCTGAACGGCGTGCTCAAGGACAACATTGGCGGCAGCCTCGTGAAAATGCTTGTGCAAGAGTTCAACTACTTTCAAAAGAAGAAGAACCAGTACCGGCTCGAGTCCAAGGTCAAGAACATCCGGTTCCTCGGCGAGCTCACCAAGTTCAAGCTGTGCCCGCCCAACACGGGCTTTCGCTGCCTCCAGCGGCTCTTTGCCGACTTCCAGGGCCACAACGTCGTGCTTGCCACCACGTTTCTCGAAACCTGCGGGCGGTACCTCTACTGCAACAAGTACACGCACGCGCGCACGGCCATGAGCCTCGACATTATGATGCGCCTCAAGACAGCCAAGCACCTCGACCCGCTCGCGGAAACGCTCGTCATGAACGCCTACTACATGTGCAAGCCGCCCGAGCGGGTCGCGCGCGTCAAGGCGCCGAAAGACCCGGTGTACCTCTTCATTCTCTCGCGCCTCGCGACGCTGCGGCCGGACGGTGTCGGGCGTGTCGTCCGCGTCTGCCGCAAGCTCAACTGGGACGACCCCGTGGTGGTGCAGTACGTCGTCAAGGCCGTGCTGCATGTCGCCAAGTCCCAAGTGCTCCAGCTGAGCCTCGTCTGCGACGTGGTCGCGGGCCTTGCGCGGTACGCAGCGTATGCAACTGATTTTTGTGTTTTAACGCTGCGTAGCATGCACGAAGAGCTAGGTGTGCACCTTGTGGACACGACGATCGAGATGCTTCGTTTCCTCTTGACGCTCAACAGCTACAAGTACCACCAGCGCTGCCTCGGTCTCATCAAGCTCCTCGGCGAGCTCTACACGCACGGGCTGGTCAACTCGGTCGTCATCTTTGAGACGCTCTACTGGCTGCTGCAGCACGGCCACGACACGACGGCGGGCCCGATGGAGACGCCGCTGCCGGACGACGCGCTGCGTCGCCTCGAGCTCGTGCCCGATATGAAGTAGCTTCTGTGACGTTTCTTGGTCCAGTGCCAATGCATCTCGTCGTCGTAGGTACGACCCGCGCGTGCCGAGCGAGGTGGACGACGACCGCAACGTCTTTCGCATTCGCCTCATGTGCGCGCTCTTGGAGACGTGCGGCCAATCGTTCGACCGCGGTGTGACTCGGAAGAAGCTGGACCGGTTCCTCGTCTTCTTCCAGCACTACTGCCTCGCCAAAGCCGAGATCCCCCTCGAAACGGAGTTTGTCGTGCTGGACTTGCTCGAGCTCTTGCACCCGAAAGGTACCACCGGTGTGTGCTGCTCGAAAACTGACGTCTCGTTGCAGAAAAACCGCTGCGCTTTGCGACGTTTGCCGAGGCCGACGCTGCCGTCCAAGCCATCTTCGCGCTGGAGCTCCAGGTCGCAGAGCGCACGCAGGCCAAGAACGGTGTGCTGGCTTCCAAGGGGGCCATCATGTCGATTGCCGAGGACGACGACGACGACGAGAACGAAAACAACGAGAACGAAGACGACGAGAGCGGCGACGAGAGCGACGGCGATCTGGACGAGCATCGCGACGATGCGCCCGAGAGTGGCGAGAGCGAGAGCGGTGAGAGTGCCGAGAGTGAGAGTGAGAGCGAAGACGAGCAGATCATTGTCAAGCACCAGCAGCCCGTGACGACACCGGAGGACGACGAGTTTGACAAGGCTTTTCGCGCGCTCATGCTCGGCGGCTCGGACGCGCGCAAGCTCGGACCGCGCGGCAATGCCGACAAGATGGCGATTCCGACCGTCGTCAAGACGACGCACCACCTCGAGACCCCGAAGGACGACTCGTCCGTGGTGTTTCGTCTCCTCAAGCGCGGCAACAAGGGCAAGCTCGAGGCCCGCGAGATCCTCGTGCCGCAAGAGACGTCGCTTGCGCAGCACAGCCAGCGCCAGGAAGCGTCCGGGAAGAAGGAGCAATCGGAGCTCAAGCGTCTCGTGCTCTTGAACGTCGAGCGCGACGAGCTCCTCGCGCAGGACGAAGCGCTCGCGTCACCGACGCACACACCCAACCCGACGCAGCAGTACCACGAGAGCCGCCGGCGCCAGCAGCAGCAGCGCCGGGACGGCGACCAGTCGTACATGTATGCCAACGCCCACGGGCGCGGCGCGACGTGGGACTCGCTCGAGTCGTTCCTTGGCGGCAACCGCAACACGGGACCTCCTGTGCAGATTCTGCGTCCGCGCGGGCAGCAGGGCGGTCGCGGCCGCGGCAGATAAGAGGCGAGTGGATCCTGCTACTATCGTTCGTCCACGCACGTCGACGCTGCGGAAGGAGGCGGCTCGCCGGCGCAGAAACATCGCCCTCGGAGAAGACCGAGCCGCAACGCGTAGGTATCAACTACTGTAATGCATTCTTCTTTACATGAGCCTGCACACTTGCGACGTGACGTCGAGCGACTTGATCGCCGCGGCCTGGACGCGAGTTTTGAGCTTGAGGTACTTGTCTGGTCGTTCGTCCAGAAGTGCTTTCTTCTCGCGCTCCAAGTGCACGATGGTGTCTTTGAGCTCGAGCTTCTCGTCGTCGGCGCGCCGAGCCGCGGCCTCGAGGTCGTTGTTGATGTCGGTCATGTGTTTGATCTCGGCCGCGTGCTCTACGCAAGAGGCAGCGCAATTCGATCGCAGAAGGCGCACCTTTGAGGCGCTGGAGAATCCAGAGCACGAGGCGAGAGTTGTCGCGGAGGGACTCTGGGATTTGCGCCAGGTCTTTGTTGCCGTCGCAGGCGAGTGTCGTGAGGCGCGGGCAGTCGCTGAGCACGGGCGGGAGGCTCACGAGCTGGTTGTTGCGCACATCGATGGTCTGAATTTCCGGCAGCTTGCGCATCTCGATCGGAAGCGTCTTGAGGTTGTTTTCGCTCGCGTCGAGGAGCTCAAGGCGCTGGCAGCCTTGGATCCCTGCACAGGATATTGAGTCGAGGACGCTGGATACAAGGAACACCTTTGGGTATTGCTTTGAGGTAGTTGTGCTGCACATGCAGATGCAGCAGCTGAGCACAGTGCCCGATCTCGTCGGGCAGCGTCGTGAGGCGGTTCGAGGCCGCGTTGAGGACGCGGAGTAGCACGAGATTGCCGAGCATTGGCGGCAGCTCCAGAATCTGGTTGCCCTCGACGTTGAGCACGAGAAGGCGTTGGCCCTGCGTCCAGATGACGTCATCGAGGCGAATCCACGTGCCATGGCTTAGGTGGATCTCGCCGTTCGCGTCCGCGTGGAGCGCTGGCTCGTCGTCCAGATCTTCCATCGTGGCTCTTCAAAGCAAAGTTCAAGTTGCACTTGCATCGGAACCTCGCGCATGCAAACGCGTATGCGCCAGATTCCATACAAATATACAGTTACGTAAAACGTGTGACATTGGATTTGTGAGTCAGATTCGGAGGCCCAAGCGCACGCGGCGATGCTCTTTCAGGATGTTTAGGATGTGATCGCCTAAACTTCGCCTGGGATTAGGCCAAGGGGGTAAATTAATCATGAAAGAGCTTGTGAAGGACATGAAGTTGGCGGCAACTTCAACCACACCTGCAAGAAGGGCACCCAATACGCTTACCGCGCACATGGGACTCGAAGCAACGCTGGAGGTGGCCTTCAACGCTGTGTTGAACATGTCCGATAAATGTCGACTTCAGGGCGCTGCGTATTCCACACGGCTGGGGAAGAAGCAAATCGTGGCTTATGTGGCGGTAAGGTAATCATCGCCGTCAGCAGATGGTCGCGCTGCTGTGGTTGCGCCGAGCGCCACATCCCTGATGGCGTGCTTGAATTAGGACATGCGCAGAAATCAAGAGGTCTCAATTGGTTAATTCTCTCAGCATCGTCCTATTTCGAGATCCCAAGAACCACTTTCGCCACTCAGGCCATCATGCTTCGCCTCAAGTCGCTGGTCCAGAAGCCTGCGCTGCGGCGATGGACGTCGTCTGCCACCTCTTGTCATGCTGGCGCGTTGCCGGCGGCCAGCAGCGAGCACGTGAAGCAATGGTCGCCTGCGCTCCTCGCGTCCGGCCTCGGGCTCCTCGGGCTGTCGTACATGCTTTCGGACGCGACGCACCTCGAGGCCGCCCTCGCCAAAGACGAAGATGACGCGCCCGCCATCGTTCCTGGCCTTTACAAGGAAGAGTTTCCGACGTACTCGCTCGCTGACGTCGCGACGCATGTTAGCGCCAAAACTGGTGGCATCTGGGTCGTCTACAAGCACGGTGTGTACGACGCGACGGACTTTATCAGCGCGCACCCGGGCGGCACGAAGCTGCTGCTCGCGGCTGGCAAGTCCATCGAGCCGTTCTGGCAGATCTACGCGGCGCACAACCACGGCGATGTGCACAAGATCCTCGAGAGCCTTCGCGTCGGCAACCTCGCCGAGGCCGACGTCAAGGCGCTCGAGGACGAGCGCAAGAAAAAGTTTGGCGACGGCCCATACGCGAATGACCCGATGCGCCACCCCGCGATGAAGGTCAACTCGCACCAGCCGTTCAATGGCGAGCCGCCGGCCGAGCTCCTCATGCAGTCGTTCATCACACCCAACGACCTCTTCTTCGTGCGCAACCACCTGCCCGTGCCAGACGTGGACGCGGCGACGCACAAGCTCGAATTGTTTAGCCCTGGTCTGCGCACAGGTACATAGTAGTGCAGGACCAGCGGTAGTCGTGCTGACTACTTGGTGTAGACGACGGCCAGGATCGCATTGCGCTCTCGATCGAGGACCTCAAGACCAAGTTCAAGGAGCACCAAATCGTCACGACGATCCAATGCGCTGGCAACCGCCGCGCCGAGATGTCGCACATCAAGCAAGTCAACGGGCTCAGCTGGTACGCGACTGCTGCGAAAGGGGACGAGGAAGACATGCTTGCAACTTGTAGGGACACGACCGCGCTCTCGACGGCCAAGTGGACCGGGGTGCTTCTCTCGGACGTGCTGGCGTACTACGGCGTTTCCGACGACGACGGCGTCCTCGCGCACTGCCACCTCGAAGGCCTGGACCGTGACATCACCGGCCAGGCCTACGGCGCGTCCATTCCGCTCGCGACGGCGCTCGACAAGCGCAAGGAGGTGCTCTTAGCGTACGCGATGAACGACGAGCCGATCCCGCGCGACCACGGGCACCCGCTGCGGGCGATCGTGCCCGGCACCGTCGGCGCCCGCAACGTCAAGTTTCTCGGACGCATCGTCATCTCGGAGGACGAGTACGGTGGCTTTTGGCAGCAGAAGGACTACCGTGGGTTCCCGCCCAACGTCGATTACGCGACCGAGGACTTCCACCGGTACGCTGGCGCGTCGATCCAGGAACTGCCGGTGCAGTCGGCGATCACCGAGCCCAAGAGCGGTCGACCGTGGCCCCTCGACGGCTCCGACGAGGTCGATGTGCTCACGGTGAAAGGGTACGTAACGGGCTTGCCGCGATGATATGACTCCAGTGGCCTATAGGTATGCGTGGAGTGGCGGTGGTCGCAACATCCTTCGCGTCGATGTGTCGCTGGACGGAGGCCAGACATGGCAAGAAGCGACGCTTGCGCCCGAAGCCACGGCGCAGCGCTACAACCGCGCGTGGGCGTGGACGCCGTGGACGCTCGATGTCGATGTGGCCGACGACACGAAGGAGCTGCACATTGTGTGCAAAGCTATTGACTCGTCCTACAACGTGCAGCCCGACACGATCGCGCCGATCTGGAACATGCGTGGCGTGCTCAACAACGCGTGGCACCGCGTGCATGTGCCGATCGAGAAGCCTCCGCGGGCGCCAGAGGACGTGGATGCGTAGAGAGGAGCTAGCCTGCTAAGCTGTGGTATGTGTCTGCTTCTCTGTCCACCCACCTCGCCCTGCTCGCTGCGGGCGTGTAACATCACGCATCGCAAGTATTTCCGTTGCTTGTGGCGGCGCGAAGACGTAACTCGATTACAGCTCCGTGTCACGAGCTGGCTCCCGCGATGCTCGAAGCACCGCATGAGGTTGGCGACGACGCTTGCGCCGGCGGTGCTCAGGCCGCCATGTGGACGGGCGTCGTCGCCCGCGTCGCAGCGTGTCATGGACTCGCGACATGGGCGGCGCTGGATATTTCGCTGGCAGAGGCCAGTCGCCGAGCTGGTCTATCGGCGTTGTATCCGGATGCCATCCGGATACGGACATTACGCACCGTGTTTCGCTCTGGCGGCGAAGCTACTGTCTGATCTGCGCCTGGCATGACCTACGTCCAGCGCGCGTCGAGCTACCAGCCGCCCAAGTCGTCGCTCTCCGTGTGCTCGGACGCCGACTCGGACTACTATGCGGAGCTGCGCCACACGACGCCGGCCATGAACCCGCGCCTCAAGTCCAAAGTGCTCAGCCTCGAGGACCTCCGCGCGACGACCGCCGTCGACGACATGCCGTCGTTCCAGAGTGGGCCCGACGCGATCCCAATCCTCGAAGAGTCGGTCACATACGACGTCAACCTGCGCCAGAAGGGTGTCATCTACTCGGGCGTGTTGTACCGGCGGCGGCGCGGCCCCATGCAGCACTGGCTCGAGCGCTGGACGCTCAGCCACTTTGTGCTCACGTGGAACTGCCTCCGGTACTACAGCCAAAACGGCGAGAAGCTCCGCGGCGAGATCGACCTCTCGCACTGCAGCGAGCATTCGATCGAGGTGCTCCCCGTCGACTCGGTCTTCAACGGCCGCCAAGCGACGCTGTGGCGCTTCGCCGTGCGCACGCGGACGCGCCGCCTCATCATGTCGGCCATGACCGAGTTTGAAATGAACGTGTGGGTCAAGCACCTCCTCCTTGCGATGGGCCTCGACGCGTCCAAGCAGGTTGCGTTCTTCAACCGCATGAACCGCGCCGACTCGGAGGACGTTCCGATCGCCGACTTTGCCGCCATGGACACGGCGCAGGCCTCGATGGTGCTCGACGAAGACGACGGTAGCAGCGAACATGACTCGTCTCGGGACGTGAGCTTCTGCTCCGCGGGCAGCGTCGTGCTGGCCTCGGACGTATAGAATTGGTTTTTATATTAAAATAATTTCGGCGCTGTTTTATTCCAGTTTGGTCACTCATTACACACTGCGATTCATTGCGCCTCATGGCAATGACGACGCCACTGCTGCGCGGAACGCTGCTCGTCCGGAGCGACCATGATGTACACGCAAGGGCTGCGCGATTGGCCTCATGGGCGCGAGTAGGACTGGCGGCCACGGCTCGTCGAGCTCGACGCCCATCGGCTCATTCGCGTGCTGCGCATCGCGGATGTCCATCATAACGTGGCGCAAGCAGAGGTAAAGACAACCTGGATGCTGACCATGACGATGTAGCAGCGATCGCATGGCTAGGTGGTCTTGACAGACCGCGATGCGTGGATACGCGTCCAAGATGCCAGCGTACACCCGCATTGTAAGGCGAACCATCGCCGCCGGAGCGCACTGACGCCGTTCTAGGCTTTGTGCTCAAGACGAAGGACACGCGCATCCTGCTTGCAGCGACGAGCGACGACGGCATGTGGCGATGGATTGACTTTTTGCTCGAGCACCATTGCGCGTCGCTAGCGGTACGAGAGTCTCGTCTTGCGACGGCCACGGGCGACGTGCGTAGGGGGTCGACGACACGACGCGGCCATCGCTTGTGCTCTGGCGGCAGTCGTCGCTCGACGAACGCATGACGCTGCGCGAGTCGACGCTGGATGTGAGCCAGAGCGCCCATTTCTTGCCACTCGAATCCGACTTGGCCGCGCTCGGCGCCGAGGTCCAACGCATCATGACGTCGCGCCTCGGCATGCAGCGGTTGTCGCTGCCCCACGAAACCGCGCTCTCCAAGTGCCACGTCTTCGTGTCGGACGGCTGGCAACGAGTTTCCAAGGTGACGCCTTGTGCCATCCTCAACTCACGAGAAGATCTTAGTTGCTCCTTCTGATTGGCAATGCATGCCCCCACACGCCGCCGGGCATTTGGAGTCGCCACGGGTGCACGAGGCTGGGCACCGAGCGCGGTTCGATGCTTCCGTACCTCGAGCGAGCACATGCAAGCGGTACGTCTTGCGTTTCTAGCGTTGCAACTCTTGGAGAGCTGTAGGTTTTGGCACCATCGTGCTGGACATGGGCACGCACTCCAACCTCTTTGCCACGGGACATGGCCGCGTCAAAGTGCCGGTACGGAGCCCGCTTGACGGACTTGATAAAGAAAGCCAAGTGCACGGCTAGGTCAAAGGCAATGAGACGCCCGAGGCGCATCTCAAGTACGTCTGGACGCAGCTGCTACCGGCGACGACGGCGCGGGACGTCGTGGCAATTGCGTACGGCCACGGCGGCACCGCGGTCCACGACTTTCTCCATTTGCACCCGCCGTCGCTTACGTCCTTGCGCGCTGTCGCGTTCCTCGACTCGCGCCACAAGCCAGAAGACGACGTCGTCGGTCGGTTTCTGCGCGCGCGCAGCGTCTCGTGGGAGCGCTGTGGCACCGTCGTGGCGGGCGCCCCGCTCTACAAGGTGCCGCCGATGCGCCGCTCCGAGCTCTTTGACGCGCAAGTGGCGGGGTGGCGGCTCTCCACGGGCGCCGACGAAGACGCGACGCCGCTTCTTGCCCTCCCCATGGTGCTCGACTACCTCGAGTTTTGCTTGGACGTGGACGACGACGAGAGTCCCGGCGTGTGCTCCGACCGCTGGGTCGCCATGCGCGTCAACTAAAAGAAACCGTGTTGCTACTATGGCACATTATTGCTACGCCCCGTTTGGCGACTATGGCGCACAGCCTCGAGAGGTCCGACGGGGATCTGGATCGAGCTCACGTCCGCTGCTATTTCGTACGGCTCGGGTTCGAGCCACTGGAGCTCGTGCAAATCGACGTCGGCGGGTGGTTGCCACTGCTGCCGCCCGGTCGGGACATGGACGTAGCACGTTCGGTGGGTCGCAGGGTCAATGTGCATCTTCCACTCGACCTCCTTCTTGGACGTGCTAGCGCTGGTGGACGCGCGCCGTTGCAGCGCGAGCGGTGTGCGCTGCAGGCTGCGCGTAAACGACACGGCGCGGCGAAGGAGCGAGGGCCGCGGCGGCGATGGAAGCACGTGTGCGGAGCTCTGCGCGCGCAAGAGCGGCGGTCTCGTACCCTTGGTTGCGACTTCTGGGCTCTCGGGGGTTGCTTCAAGGTCTCTTGGGAGCCGGACTTTGACCTTGGTCGTTGCGATGTGCACCCAGTCGGTGCGGCCGCCGTCGTAGCGGATCTGCAGCATCTTGGTGGACGCGTTGGCGTCGCTGACGCGCCCCGTGTCGACGCGCCGGGACGCTTTGACGAACACTTCGACAACGTGATCCCGAAAATGTGCCAGGTCGGCCGACGGAGGGATGCGCACTTTGCACTTGGCACGAGCCAGGTCGAGGCGGAAAAGGGCGTCGGTCCGGGCCTCGCGGACGTCGTAGACGTGTGGCGCAGTCGTGGTGGCGACCACCGAGCATTTGCAGTAGCTTCCGTCGCGGTAGACATCGACGTGCGCGCCAGGCGGCAGCGTCGGGAATGAAAACCCGCGCGGAGACAGGAGGGTTGTGACGGGGCGCTGGCCCGGAAAGAGCACGAGCTTGAACGTCATGCTCGAGAGGTCGACCCACTCGAGGGTGTCGCTGTCGAGGAACCGAAGGGGTGCGAGCGCGCCTTGCGCAGCCCGCTTCAACACGTGACCTACGCAGAATATCTTCACAGCGATGCGCTTGCGGAAAAGATACCAATGCGGAAGGTGCCATGGCTGGCGCTGTACACGTCGACGCAGGACCCCGCGGGGATATCGCGCCCGCCGTGGAGGCCGTGGAGCACGACCTTGTGCGGCGTCGTTGCGGGATGCATCTCAAAGGCCCCTCGACTGCTGTTGTACAGGCTTGCGGTCGCGCCAAAGTGCCGGCAGACGACAGCGCCCTCTTGAAAGGTGTGCGGGGCGCCCAGCGAGTAGAGCTCGATCTCGGCGCCGGCCACGTACCACGGTGACGGCGCGCTCGCAACGCAGACCTTGAAGTGGCACGTGGCCAAGTCCAGCCACTCTTTCTTGCCGCTGTCGTAGCGCACGAGATGGCACTGCTGCGCTGCATCAAACTGCTTGACGGCCCCGCGCATCGTCGCGCCGTCGGGTTGCGAGACCTCGACGTCGGCGCCAACGACCGACGCGGCGTCTTGTAACAGGAAAGCCCCGGGCGTGTAAACCACCTGCAGCTCGACTCAATCGAGAAGACGCCAATCATCGGTACCTTGAGCGACGTGACGGCCACGACCGACTGGTCGTCGTCGAAGCGAACGCGCGTGCTGCGGGGCGTTGCTTCGACCACGTGCGCAGAGACGTCGACGCCGTGAACATTCGGCACATGCACGAGCTGCCCGGGAAGAACGGACAGCATCTCGCTTTGGCTTGTCTGCAACCAGAGTGACGGATGATAAATATAGCACATATTGCACGCACACCTCGGTGCCGACGCAAGCGCTCGGACAGCGTCTCGCCCAGCGGTCCTCCTCGCCCGTACCTCCGAGTTGATCCCAACGCGCATAAGCTCTCACCGCACGCAGTCGCGCCGCCGCGACGGCCGCGTCGCACGCAGCCCTAACCCTTTTGTTTAAAAATACCTCGTCGTCATCATTCGAGCATCCGCCATGCAGACGCCCGACCAAGCGTGCGTGGGCAGCTACCGAGAAGACGAACTCACGGCAGCGTAGGCGACTCAACATGCCGCAGACGCTGACGCTGGACCACGTCTCGCCAGCGACGCGGCTGCTGGAGAAGCGACGGCAGATGTTCGAGGTCCAAGAAGCGTTGGACGCTCAGAAGGAAGAGTTTTCCCGGCGCGAAGTACGTACGACGTGCAGCTACAGCACTTGAAAGCGCATCTGCAGGACGCGTTCCGACGCCGGGAAGAAGGTCTGCGGAAGAAGGACCTCGAGCTGCAAGAGTCGCTCATCAAATTCAACAAGTTTCTGCAAGAGAACGAGTCCAAGCGCAACCGCGCCATCAAGCGCGCGTCGGACGAGATCAAACAACGCCTCGCCAAGGAGCACGACGTCGCCCGGCTGCGCGAGTCCCTCGACCGCTTCAACGAAGAGAACGACAAACTCTCCAACGAAGTCGCGACGAGTGCAGAAGCGCAGCTCAATCGCGTTCTGAGTAGGTCAAGACCAATCTCAAGTACACGCGGTATTTGGAGAGCGTCCAAGAGTCGGTGCCGGAAGACTACCCCGAGATCACCGACCTCGTGAACCGCTATAATACGCTCAAGGACGCCAACCGGGACCTCTCGGAGAACCAAGCGCTGCACGAGCGCGACAACGAGCGCAAACGCATCAAGTTTGCGACCTTCACCAAAGAGCGCACGAACGACATGCTCAACTTCAACAACGAGATCGCGTCACTTCAGAAGCAGCTCGAGCTCCGCGAGTCCAACGCGATCCGTCTCCAGCACGAAGTAGACCAGTGCGTCCGAGAAATCTTCAGACAGATTGTCCTCATAGGTGGACACGACGATCCGAAACACGTCCGACAAGACACTCGAGGTCGGACAGATCCTCATGGCGGTCGGAAACCTCCTCCAGCGCTCGACGAGCGGCATCCACGGCTCGATCCTCAAGCACATCGAGGTCAAGGACGCGAGCGACGACCACGGCAGCAGCGCGGAGGCCAAGACCGAGGACCTCGAGCTACTCCAGAACGGCCGCAAGGCCATCGCGGATCTGGACGTCATCGCGTCCTACATGGTCGACTTCACCGCCATCGTACAGGCCCGCGCCGAGGCTCAGCGTGCGCAAAAGAAAGCGGCTGCTGCCGCTGCCGACTCGCCCGCCAAACAACCTGCGTGAAACATGCTTCGTTTCTGGATTAGTCGGTGGTTTCAGCGTTGGCGACCTTGCGCTTCCGGCGTTTGGTCGGCGCCTGCTTTTCCAGAGTCTCGTGGATGTCCTGGACGACGGCTTGGAGTCGCTTGCTGCGAATCTATCATCGAGATGACGGAACGCATGGTCGCTGTTGCGATCGATACCTTGGCATACTTGACGCCGTCCTTGTACGAGGTGAAGTAGCTGTCGATGCGTGTTTGCGTCTTCGACCAGCCGCGCGTCGCCGCCTGCACGATCGGCAGTAGCGTCGCGTTCACCTTCTCCAGCGGCCACCCAAACGTGCGGCCGCAAAAGATGCGCAAGTTGGCAAGATCCGGTGTCGACCAGGAGAAGCGCGCGTCCGATCGGTCCGTCTCGGGCTCTTGATACGCCTTGATGACGTGCGCGTTGGGAAAGGCGTCGGCAATGTGCCAGTTGCGCCGGACCTTGTGATGCGTGTGCTTGAAGCGCTCGAGAGGCGAAAGCGCCTTGAGCTCGGCTTCCGATAGCTTGGGTAGTGGCTTTAGCTGCGCCGCAAGGTCGAAGTCGTGCACCCATGCCTTGAACTAGCACAAACAATGAGTGTGCGTCGTCGGCATGTGTAGGGTACCTCGCGAAGGCCGTCGAGACCCGGAAATGCGTGGACGATCTCGGTGGCGTTGACAACACCGACGCCATGGATGCCGTCCGTGTAGTCACTGCCGAGGAGCAGCGCGAGGGCGATCTATGCGGATATCGCAGGAGGTGTGCATAGAGAAGAGGAGCGTACCATGCTCTCTTGGTCGAGCCCGAGTTCGCGCTCAATGTCGGTCATCGAGAAGGCTTCGACAAACTTGGAGGTTTTGAACATGTTTTTGTAGACGCGTTGGCCGCCAAACGCGAAAATATCACTAGCCAAAGACCATGTGGAGGCATCCAGAACCGGTCCTCGAACCTGTCGTCCGTGATGACGCCCGTCACAAGACCGAGCTTTTCGAGCGTGGCGCACTGCGCCTCGGCCTCCATCGGCGCCACAATGAACGGAACACCAAAGAGCCGCAGCAGCTCCATGACGTCGTTCTGCATCTCGTCCGTGACGCCGTCGACATCGCGCATCTGCTGGTTCCGCGATCGCTTGAGCTGCGCGTCCGTCTCACCGCCATCGTCTGCAACAAGGAACCGGCCCGAGTCGACAACGACGGGCGCGGGCGGCTCGGTTGGCGTCGTCCGCGAGAGGTACCGAGGTGTCGCGTCGTCCTCAAGCGGTTTGCCACCATGCTTTTGCTGATGGTCCCGGATCGCCCGCTTGATGGCGCCAGCAGCCCATTGCCTAGTACATATGTTATTGAACTCTGGCTAGCAACATCGCTGTACGTACGTGAGGTTGGAGGCCGTCGTCATGACTGCCTGCAGCGCATCGTCGTTCCGGGCCAGTCCAAGCGAGACAACGTCATCGTCGTCGTCAGCAGACAAAGCCTTGGACACGCGCCGCTCAAAAAGGTTGTCCTCGTCGTTCCAGGCGCCGAGGGCGTCTGCGTCGAGCACGGTCGCCGACGGTCGGAGCACCGGCGACGATGGCGGTGTCGCCTCCGCGTTCCATGTCGCTCGTTCCAACGCAGCGTCAGGTACCACAAACGCGGTGGCTTTCGGACTCCCGACTCCCAGAGGCTTCTCGACCTTGGTCGAAGGACGTAGCGTATCCAGCGGCGTCGGACGTGGCGCAGCAAAGGCCTCGGGCGGCAGTACGTCCTGCCAGTTGTCTTCTACAGCCGGATACTTAGCGATCGATTGTAGCAGCGATTTCGTTCACGTACCGACGTCCGAAGTGTCGTCAATGACGATGGCGTCGTGGCTTGCGACAAGAGCTGTGCTCGGTGATGCAGCGTCGTCGACATCGACTGCCGCGTGTGAGGTACCCGAGTTTGGGACTGGGAGCGCTGGAAGGTCGTCGCTGGCCGCCTGTGCTGTCGCGTGGACCGTTGCAATTTCAGCACTCGGCACTGCGCTTGGTGTGACATCCAGCCATTCTAGACGCAGCATCAACAACAACGCAAACGGTTGAGAGAGCTTACCCACGTCGTCGTCGTCGCCACCATCGACGGTGATCGGCGCAGCAGGAGCGGCCACGGGCGCGGTGTTGCTTGGTTGCGTCACGACATCCTCCCACTCTAGCTCGGACGTAGTGTGACGGCGCTGTCTCGTCAATATGTAGGTCTACCCGTGTCCGAGTCGCTCACGAGCGCGTCTTTGGCCTCGACCTCGTCGCCCCACTCGATGTGTTCGTCCTTGACTGGAGCCTGGGGGCGTGCAACTACACACGCTTGACGTACGTATCCACGTCACCAACGTACCGTCAATGTCGAACAGAGAGGGCGGCAAAATGCTGGCTTCCTCGGCCGTGAGCTGCATCTTGGTCGGATCGAGCGATGCCACGAGACTGCCGTCCGGCTTGTGTTCCCAGACGACACCGCGCCGCTGCGACGTCTTCTTCTTCGGCAGCATCCACTGCGGGTGGTCCGTCTTTAGAACGACTGGTTTGCCGTGGGCACCGATGAGGACCTCGTCGTCGTCGTCGTCGACGTGCAAAATCTTTGGCGCTCGTTGGATCGGCTGCGACTGCGACTGCTTCTGCACATACTCGGAGAAGAGCCCAACCGTCGAGTCCGACGCGTCGAGGAGCTGCGCATCGGTCGCGACAGCGGCAGGCGGAGGCGCCGGTCGAGCGTCGTTCGCAGTCGTGAGGATGTACCGGCGGTCGGCTTCGCTCGCGATGCGGCGGCCGGCTTCGGTGGTGTTCGCGGCCGCCGCCTGCTCCTTCATCTCGCGCTTGAAGCGGCTCGACTTGAGGAACGTCTGAATCTGCGCGAGTGAGTACTCTTCCGGCTTGCCCGCAAGCGTCAAGAACTGCTCGCGGGCTTCTTGACGACGCTCACGTTGGAAGGCTTCAACATGCTCCTGGTGATCTCGCCATTCGGCAATCGCATCGTCGTCGTCGTTCTCTTCCTCACTTGGCATGGGCGGCGGGCTCTCGGCCGCCTTCTTTTCCTCTTCTCCTTCTTCGTCGTCGTTGATATGGATGACGTCGGGCTCCGTCTTGGTCTCTTCTTCAACGACAGCCTGCTTGGCTCGCCGCTCGAGCTGGCGCAGGAGCAACTTTTGCGCCGTTTGCGTGAGCGAGAGCTGGTTCTTCTCGCGCCGGGCGCGGCGACGCTGCAACGTGCGCAGCTTGATCGCGGGCGTGTCACCATCGAAGACAAAGACGGGTCGTATGCCATGGAAGAGGAGCTTCGCAACTCGCTGGAAGGTGCCAAGCAAGTGCGCGTTGCGCAGCATGCTGCCATCCTCCGGATCGCGCATGGCCTTGACGAACTGCGTGAGCCAGATGCTCGCGTCCACGGCCAGCGTTTGCCCGCTCAAGCTCTCGATCGAAACCTCGCGGCCACCCGCGGCAAGCAGCATCCATAGCCCCGTCACACCCATGCCAGATCTTTGACATCCGCAGTACGGGGCCCTACGAAAACAGCTCAGAAGCAAGAAATAGTGTTGAGAAATATGGAACCCAACAGCAGGCACTTCAACTGACACTTCACAGTGTCCGAGGGCAACAACGTCAAGGGCAGACAGGCACGGACATTGCTCCGTTCATGCGTTGATTGTACACGTTGTCTCCAAGAGGCTCACCAATTCCTTGGACGCTCGAAATGACCCGATCGAGCAGAGTTGAAGCGGTGGCCCACAGTCGACTTCAGTGCTACGGCAGTCCACCGAGCGCTACCACCGAGGAGTTGCCAAGCTGTACCCAATTGTCAATTTGCCAAGCGCTGGGGCACTCGAGAAACGTGCGCTGGTGATAACGAGGAGGGTCAGGGCCTTTCTCGGGGCGGCTTCCTTCTTTTAGTAGCTTCACTTCAACACTGCCTGCGACGTGGCGAGATGCTTGTTTGCCTCACATCCTCACCCGAAGCACCCCGCTAGAGCTCATGAGCGTCGCAGCAGCCTCAAGAGAATGCATATATGCCATGTTGAATGAGCAAAACACTCCCGTTCATACAGGCATACGAAGGCAGGACGAACGACTCTACGTTTCTGCTGAAGAAGCTCCGAAGTCAGTCGCCGTCCGTCAGTTGCCGCGATCCCGTGCGTCTATGTGCCTCGGCAACGCGCGGCGCGAATTCGCTTGGCTCGTGCGACGTGGCGCCAACACACTATTTCCGTGCGACACGTTTTTTGGTACCTGGTTGACAGGACCTCGGCTGTATCCGGCGAGTCCGGATATAATGAGCCAATCACAGCCGGCGCTGCCAGGGGTGTTTGGTCGCGTGAAAATACACTGGGTCCAAGTATACGAGCGGTTGTCCTCAATTTCCCGAGGGCTTATTCGGGGGTCGACGTTCAGACCGCCAGCCACTCCTCCCATGTCTGCCCAAGACACCCCTCGGTTCCCATGTACGCGCTCCTCCTGCGCGAGCATGGCCTCATCTCTCTCGTCCTCGTAGCCCAGGGAGCCCATGACGGCTTGCCGCCGTCGCAGGTAGGATCGCCATCCGCGACGATCGCTCATGCATGTGCCCATCAACGTAGATGCCGGTGCGCACCGCGTCGGCGCCGCCCGTCGACCACACGCTCGACCCGAACCGACCTATCTATTTGCCATACAGGGCCGGTGGCCAAGGCTACGTGCCGTCACAGCCGTACGCCGCGCCCACGGCCGGCGTCTTTGTGCCCGGGCAGCCATTCGTGCCCAAGGGGAACGCACATGTCCAGCCGCCTCCCGAGCGGGTCCACAACAATCACGTCGCGCACATGGGCAATGCCCCGCCACCGATGTCGTCGTCGCCAGGCCAGCTTGGTGGCCGGGGGATGCCCCGAGGCATGCCCCGTGGCATGAACCCCAACAACGTCCGACCCTTCGTGCCGCAGCACCAGCAGCAGCACCCGGCGACGATTCCAGGATACATTCCGCGCGTCCAACAGCCGTACTACCAGCAAGGTTGGTTGCCTCGATCAATGTTTGGTCGTAAACAACAAGTGTGCCTAGGTGGCTACAACATGCAACACATGCCGGGCCAGCCCATGTACCCGCCGATGAACCAGTACGGATCGCCCGCGATGCAGCCGCCGCATGTGCCGATGAGCATGCCGGGAGCCGTGCCCATGCACGTGATGCCTGGCCAGCAGATGCCGCCCCCTGTACAGCGCCCCGTGCCCGTCGTGCGCGAGCGCAAAGCCCTTGTGATCATTGACCCGAAGACAAACGAACCGATCAACGAATGCAAAGCGCTCGCGACCGACGAGGCGCCGGTAGAAAAGCCGCGGGCGCACTCGGATGCTCCGCGCCCGACGTCGACGTTGCGCGCCAACGTGCCAGCGTTTGTGTATACTCCGCCGACGGCGACGACGGCACCGCCGCCACCGCCACCGGCTGTTCCTGCCGCCCCGGCCTCCCCGGTGAAAAAGGTCAAGTCCCCTCCGCCGACGCCAATTGCCGTCCCTTTGTCCCCGAAGAAGGTGTCTGCGCCGGCGTCCCCGAAGAAACCCGAGCCGACGTCACCTGTGAAGGCCCCGGTGACCCCCAAGAAGGCGATCGCACCTGCCCCGGTGACTCCGAAGGTCGCTACGCCGAAGAAGGTCGCTACGCCGAAGAAGGATGCTGCACCGGTAACGCCCAAGGTGGCGACACCGAAGGCTGTGGCGCCCGTGACCCCGAAGGCAGCCTCGCCCAAGGCAGCGCCCAAGGTGGCTACGCCCAAGGCCGCCCCCGTTGTCGCCCCCAAGGCCGTGACCCCGAAGCCCCAGAAGGTTGCGACACCCGTGTCCTCGCCCAAGAAGAAGCCGGTCGTTGCTGCGGAGCCCAGCATTATGTTTGGAACGGTCCAAGTGAGCACGGACGACGCTGTCTCGCCCAAGACCGTGTCGCGCCCGCCGGGCTTTACCACGACGGACGACGACAAGGACAACGAAGGCGACGACGTGGTCGAAGAAGTGTCCAAGAACGTGCCTCGGACCGAGCCGCGCCCGGCCAACACGGCGCCGCAGACGAATGGCAAGTGCTGCTACAGCGTGACGTTCCTCTTGAGCTTCCGCGAAGAGTATGCGGACTTGCCTGCCGCGGCCAAAGACCCGAGCTCTGGCTGGATGTCGATGGAGGTCTCGAATGACGGCCCCAACACGCGTGCGCGCCGCCAGAACTCGGGTGGTCGCGGCATGGAGCGCCAAAGCAGCCGCGGTGACAAGGGCGGCAAGTGGTCGCGCGACCAGGCCCCGCCCCGTGGTGGCCGCGGTGGTGGCCGCGGTGGTGGCCGTGGTGGTCGTGGTGGCAGCGCGGGTCCGTCAATGATGGAGACGATCGACTCTGTGCAGCTCAAGCGCAGCGACGACCGCTGGGTGCCGAAGAAGGCGACGAACAACATGGAGCTCGTGTGCAAGCAAGTGCAAAGTATCATGAACAAGATGACGAACCAGAAGTTTGAGCGCCTCGCGGGCCAGCTGAGCGAAATCAACATGGACAGCTCGGACATGGTGGAAGCTGTCATCAAGATCATCTTTGACAAGGCGCTTGGGGAGCCCCACTTTTGCGACATGTACGCCAACCTCTGCGTGTACCTCGAGACCAAGTGGAAGGTGTGGAGCTACCTCCAGATTGTGCAGAACGACGACGAGAAGAAGTGGTACTGGACGACGATGAGCGACAACGACGCCGAGGTCGTCGGGCCTTTCGAGTCGCTCGACGACCTCTTTGAGAGCGCGACCGAAGACCCGCAGGACGTGGTCTCGGCGCCCGAGGGCCTTGCGCTCAAGCAGGTGCGCGTGCGCAACGGCAAGTTTGTCAAGGTGTGGGCTGTCGCCGACGACGCGCTGTACTGGTCGGGTCAGAACGTTGAAGACCTTGGTACGACGCAGGTGCTCCACGGGCCGTTTGACTCGTTTGAACTTGCCAACGTGCACGCGATCAAGACGACGTCGTTCAAGCGCATTCTGCTCAACTCGTGCCAGGAGGAATTCGAGAAGGACAACATTTACGAGGAGCTGGACGCGGGCATTGAGAAGGCGCGCACGGAAGGCACGCTCACGGCCGAGTACGAGGCCGAGTACGCGGAGAAGAAGATGCTCACGAAGCGCCGCATGCTCGGCAACATTCGCTTCATCGGCGAGCTGTACAAGAAGGGCATGCTGCAAGAGCGCATCATGCACGAGTGCGTGGCCAAGATGCTCAACGTTGGCCGCGCGCCGCCGGCAACGGGCGAGAACGTCCCGTTTCGTCTCGTGCCCCTGCACCCGACGTCGCCGCCGGACGAGGAGAGCATCGAGTCGCTCTCGAAGCTGCTTACGACGATGGGTAAGAACCTCGAACTGTCGAGCGGCCCGCACGTTATGGCGGTCTACTTTGAGTACCTCGGCAAGCTCACCAAGGACAAGCGGCTCTCGTCGCGCATCATTTTTATGCTCATGGACGTCATCGACCTCCGCAACAACAAGTGGACGCCGCGCCGGAAGGAGCTCACGCAGAAGACGCTCGACGAGATTCGGAAGGACGTCGAGAAGGAGGCTGCCAACAAGGGCGCACAGGCCACGCGCGGCTCGGGCCGCGGACCGCCCATGTCGGCATCCAGTCGTGACCGCGACCGCGACGACCGGGGTCGTGATGACCGAGGCCGTGGCGGCAGCTTCCGCGGCAACCAAGCGCCACCGCAGCGTTCCAACAGCAACAGCAACTTTGCCAGCGACCGGTCGCGGTCTCAAAACAACTTTGACCGCCCGAGCCAAGGCCGCCCGGCTACTTTTGGCTCGGCCAAGGGCCGTCCGGCCAAGCCTGCGCCGCCGCAGAAGAAGAAGGCGCCATCGATCAAGGCACAGCTTGAAGCACTCGACGACGACACGACGTCGCTGCTAGCCAAGAAGGCGCGTGGTATTCTGGACGAGTTTGTGGGTCTTCAGGACTCGGCCGAGGCGCTTGCGTGCCTCCAGGAACTCAAGACGTCGCTGAGCGCGGTGCCCAGCGCATTGGTGTCGGCGGCCTTTGTGAAGGAAGCGCTGGTGGTGGCGATGGAAGAGAAGGCGGCGATCCGCGATGCGTTTTACGACTGCGTCACGGCGCTCTGCGAGAAGAAGGCGCTCGAGGTTGAGGCCGTTCAGTTTGGGCTCGAGACGGCGCTCTTGCTCGCGCCGGACCTCAAGTGCGACGTGCCCAAGATTGGCGAGCACCTCGCGACGATTGTCGTGCGCCTCATGGCCCTTGCGCAGTCGACGCTGACGCTGCAGTGGCTCACGATGGGCCTCCTCTTTAAGGAGGACGCGGAGGCGGACGTTCTCGAAGAGCTCGTCGAGGGCGGTGTGCTCTCGGACGTGGTTGGTCTCGTGCTGGCGCGCATGCCGCCAGCGGTTGCCGCGCAGCAGGCGTCGCAGACCTTCCAGTACCTCAATTTGACGTCGATCCTTCCGTCGCACGCGCGGACGGCCAACGACGTGGCGGCGTGGCTGACGACGCACAATTTGACGAGCACACTGGCTGTCTTTACCAAGGCGCTGGAGCTGCTCCGGTTGAGCCTCGACCTCCCGACGGACGCGGTGATTGCGCGCATCGAGACGACGATCCCGCCCGAGATGCGCAGCGACGCGCTCTTCGCCAAGCAAGTGTGTCTCTTCATGGCCGGCGTCTCGACCAAGCCGTCGGCCCACCACTGCCAGCTCATCATGGGTCTCTGCGGCGGCATTGACGGCCAAGCCGCGCTCATTGGCGGTCTCGCCCAGTCGACGGCGCCAGGTATGATTTCGAGTCGTTTGGCGCGCGGTTGACTTCGATGTTTGTTTGTAGCGGACATCAAGCACCTGCTCAAGTACCTCATCGATCACCAGGCGCTGGCAACGAACGCGATCAAGGCGTGGAGCGACTCGGCGCCGCAGCGCTTGTGCGTCAAGGGCGCGGCGCTGGAACAGATGGACGAGATTGTCTCGCGCATGCGCAAGTAGACGACGGACGATATAGTAGTTTTTTGTCCATGTCTCCTCCTCCTGCGTACATATATCCCAGCAAGCGGTGCACCAAGTGCGGTGCCTCCAGGTGTGCGAGTCAGAGGATCTGGTAGCGCAGACACCTGTGTTCTCGGGCACATCGACTCGACGTGGTCACAGTGATCGATGGTGCTGGATAGCGTCGTCGATGCATCCGCGCACTTGAGCCAGTGACCACTGGTCTACGTGGCGTATACAGAGAGACATTGGTACCGGACCTGGTGACATCGCCTCGCACTCTTGAGCTGTTGCCCCGAAGGACCGAGCCATCGCTCGCGAAGGAAGAGCTCGAACAAAGAGACAATTTCGTCCAGGCCAAGAATCTTGGATAGGTGGACTGACTCCACCTGCCCTATCCCTAGACTGGATGCCAGCGTTAGGATATCCTATGCGCCTCTCGGCTCCATAGTAACGTGATGAGACATGTGGCAAAGGCGGCGCCACAGTACGAAGACCTCGTTTCCGAGTGCATCGCCCTATATACATGGGCGCCGCATCCAAGAACGCGACCGAGGCGGTGGTTGCATTGCCAACTGAGACGTCCGTTTGCACAGAAAGTCCATGAGAGATGAGAGAGCACAGTCGTTCCATTTCGATTTGGTTAAGTACAGGTCACTTGCGCGACGCGGGCTGGAGGCGCGGGTCCGGTCCTTTGACCTTCTTGGCGCGCTGCTTGGCGTCCGAGGCCCTTTCCCGCGCGTCGAGCTCTCGCGATCGCTGGCGCGTGGCGTCGGCGACCGTCGCGAGTTTCTCGAGTTTCTGGAGTAAGGTCTGGTTGAGCTGCACCTCGAGCGTCGTGTGGTCGGCGAGCAGGGCCTCCTCTTCTTTGGCGACCATCTGCTGCTTGAGGATGGCCTGCTGCAGCTGGTTCTTGGCCGCGCGCTGCATGTCGACCTGGCGCTGCCGCTTCTCGTCCTTCTCGCGATCCGCTCGCCACAGATCGGCCTGCTTGTCATAGTCCCTACGCTTGTACTCTGAGCGACAGACGCTTTTTGCAATCGCACTCTTTCTCGAGGCGTTCGCGCTCCTTCTTGAGCTGCATCTGCTGCTTGAGGTAGTGTTGCTGGTCGTGGTTGCGACGTATGGCGTCTTGGCGCTTCTTCTCGTCGACCTCGGCCTGACGCCGCTCGTAGTCCTACAGCCGATGAGCCGAGCTTGGAGCAAGAATGGATTTGCCTCTTGGTAGCGCAGAATCCGCATCTCGTCTTCCTTGTTGCGCATGTCCGTCTCGGCCTTGGACGTGTCGTCAAAGAACTTCATCTTGGCCTGGATCTTCTTGGAGAGCGCGTCGAGGTCGTGCTGGCGCTGGGCCTCTTTCGCCTCCTCCATCTTGACGTAGTCGTGCGCGAGCTTCACCTCGAGCTCCCGGTCCGCGGCCTTCGCATTCGCCTTCTTCTGCAGCTGCGCCTCGTTCTCTTCGAGGACGCGCGCCATCTTGAGCTTCTCGGCTTGCTTGCGCGCCGCGTCTTTCGCCTCCTACAGGCGTGCCATGATGGATTGCTTCTCGGTGGACACGACGTACGTCGTCGGCCTTTTGCTTGGCGATGGCTTCGGCCATGCGCACCTCGGCCTCGCTGCGCAGGTTATGAGACGGGATATGCCAAAGAATCACGTACTGGCGCGCGGCCACTTCGGCCCGCTTCTTCTCGAGCTTGTACTGGCGCTGCTCCTCCTGGATTTTGTTTTGCTCTTTGGCGCGCGCGATACGATCGAGCTCCTTGGCGCGCTCGGCGTCGTTCATGCGCTCGAGCTTCCGCATGGTTTCCTCAAAGTACTTTTGGTTGTCTTGGGCTTCGGCCTGCTTGACCATTTGCTTGGCGTCGACCTGCGACTGCAGTTCGTGGCTCCAGCTCGATCGCATCGCGACCTTCTTCTTCATCTACACATCGCGTTGTGCAGAGTGTGTGAAGGCAACAGCAACGGACCTTGGACTCGGCTTCGTTGACTTCTTCGAGGTTTTGGATTTTGACGAGCGCGTTCCAAATGTCGTCTTGCTTATGCTTCTTGGGCGACTTGCGCGGCGGCAAGACAAAGCCGATGCTGGCTTGCTGCAACTGCGACTCGGTCACGTAGATCGAGTCGGGCAGTCTACATTGGAGTTGTTGTAAGAATGACGACGACTCGGAGAAGCTGCGTACCCTTCCTTGGAGCTCTGGGGTTTCCGGGCCTTTTTCTGGCTCTTGGGCTTCTCGACTGGTGCTTCCATGGGCTCGGCTGGTCCTGGTGGCGTGCTGGCCTTGGGCGCCGACGCGGGCGCGAGCGCCGACGACGACGCGCCTGGCTTGCAGAGCGTCTGGACGAGCCGCTGCAGCTCCGCGTCCTAGTCCCAACTCTATAGAACGCAGCTGGAAAACACACTTGCGCGTACCGTGAGGTTGCTTGACGCGCCTTGCTTCTGCAGCGTCTCGAGGATTTGCGACGCGAGCTCGGACGCGAGCGCCGGCGGCTTCTTGCACTGCTTTTGGATGCGGACGCAGATCGACATGCGCAGCTTCTCCTTCATGTTGAGGTAGAGCGCGCGCTGCCGTATTCTCTCCTTGTCGAGCGTGCGCATGGACGCGCTACAGACGCATGGATCGTGAGGACGTCATCTCGCGCTCGGCTGCTCACCGCGTCTCGGCGACGGACACGGTGCTGCTCCCGGTCATGCGAGGGTTCCGGGCTTGAATAAAGGACGTTAGTTATTCCGCGTATAAATAGCGCGTGTGTTTCATCCCTGGCGTCCTGCCGGCAGCGTCCTACTTGGAGCATAGAGTGAGTGCATACTCGAAGCTCGCGACTGCGCCATTGCTTTGAGGACTCGGATGCGTCAGATTGCCGTTAGCTGCGAGGATCGGACCGTCTCTGCTCTGATTGGTCGAGAGGTTCTTGGCATTCTGGCATGCGCGTGCGGGTGGCGTTCGCGGACGAGGCCGGCGCCCTGATGGCCGAGGCCTGGGGCTTCTCGCGCTGCGTCGTGCCCATCGACGACTCGCTCAAGCTCGTGGGCGACCTGTTGCACCACGTCTCGACGCGCTTCGGCCTCCAATCGACCACCGGCGGCCTCGAAGTGCTGCTGGACGGCTTTGTACTCCTGCCAAGCGACAAGATTGCGCTCGTCCTGCGCGCCGACGACGTGCTCACGGTACAATGGTCGACACGTGCTGCCGCAGACGCCGCATCAATCACGACCAAGGCCACGCCGCGCTTGGCGGCTGCAGCGCCAATTGAGCGCAAGCAGCGTCCCAGCCGCTCAACGACCACGAAATCCAAGCCACTCCCGAGCGCGAATGCGAGGTCTAGCTCCAGCTCCAGCGACAGTGAGAGCAGTAGTGACGAAGAGACGAACGTCGTGGCCAAGAAGCCATCACCAAAGAAGCCAACGCCAAAAGCTGCGGCGCCCCTACCGCCACCCACTCCAGCCAAACACATTGCACCACCCAAAACTACCCCAACGATTGCGACCAGCAACAGCAGCAGCAGTAGTAGCAGTAGCAGTAGCAGCAGCAGTAGCAGTAGCGAGTCCGAGCAGGAAGTCAAGACCAAGCCTCGACCGCTCGTGACGTTGAAGGAGAAGAAGCGACTCGCAAAGGCAGGGACGCCGTACCAACGCCCCGCTCCCGTCACTGCCCCAGTTGTTAGTGCTGCTTCGTCGCCGAAGAAGCGGCCGGCGGCTGTTGCTTTTCCCGACATACAGGATGCGACGTCGGCTGCCAAGCCACGATGGGGCTCAACAAGCGCACCAGCCCGTGGCCACGTCCGCTTCGATGCGAACACGAACGCTTCTCTCGACAAGTCGATGCCAGATGCCAAGCCTTCGCGCGCCATAGACCATCGACCGCGGAGCGCGGACCTGGCCAAGTACGGCCCGTCAGCCGCTCCACCACCCAGCGCAATGTCAGCGCCACGGCTGCAGCAGCGCCAAGCACCCGTGCGTCGCGCTCCGCAGCCCGCCGTCGCAACGCCGCAGAAGGAGAAGTGGAAGCGTCCGTACCAGGTCATCGCGTCGGTTCAAACAACTCGTGCAACGACACCCCCTGAGGTATGCATGTGGTGGTATGATGCCAGGCACGCTCACCGTGGTGCTAGGACGCGTTTGCCACCTACCCCGAAGCCCAGATCAAGTGGGTTCAAGCGGGCGATGTCCTTGCCTTCAAGACGCTGCGTCTCTGTGAGACGACGATGACGCCCGTCCTGAGCGCTTATCAAGTGGGCCGGTGCGTCGCCGCAGACGCCGACGTACTCGTGTTGCAGCCGTGTGTCCAGACAGCGTACGATCATTTCTTTCTTCTACCGAGATTGAGTTTGAGTAGACAAGGGGCCTACGAAGACGACAAAACCAAGGAGCCAAGCACTGTCGAGTCGATGGAGGTCCAGGAACTGCGAGCACTTGCTGGTGCGGCACACGTGCTCGGTGAGCTCCAATGCCGCGTGAGTCAGCCCAGCGCTTCGACCGAGGAAAACGGCAGCAACGAGCCACCGAGTAAGGACCAGCACCAGGCCGACGACGTGGATGCGACGATGACTGACAGCGATGTGCTGCGTGAAAGCAAGAAGGACGAGATGGACGCCGCGAAGGAAACCCTCTTGGAGATGCTTCGCGCCCGGAAAGAGCAGCTTCTTCGCGAACAGCTCGAAGGCAACACGGATGAGGCGCCGTAATGAGTCGTACCCTATCGTCTTATGGATCTATTACACGCTCGTGCGGTGGAAGGTCGAATTCGGTGGACGGTTTGCCGCGTGCCTTTAATCTTCTACCTCTGCATGGATTGAACAAAACGTACCGGAGATAACGTGTCCAATATGTTTGATTTTGGTGTTGTTAGCACGTGTGAACGGTCGAGTCGCAAACAACAGGTTATGAGCCCAAACCCACGAAGCCGTGGTCCTTGCTATCGCGATGTCAACCTTGGCTGCGACGGATCGCTCGACGCTTGGTTACTGGCGCGAAGCGTACTTCATCGGAGCGCTGCGAGGGCGACGGCGTGCAAAAGGCCAAGGCTGCGTGGACTTGGACTCGTAAACTGTTGTTTGCGCCTTGGCTGTCTCGTGCCCGACACCTTGCGAAGTGAGCTCGATGGAACTTTGCTCGATTGGCGCGTTTCTGATTGCGTTTCTGGTTTCGTGTTTCTGGCTCACATTTCTGGTTTCGAGTTTCTGGTTTTGTTGTGTCGCATGCCAGTATCCAATTTGCACGAGGGCGTCGGGTAGCAGGCAACCAAGGCGCAAGTGCGCAAGTGCCTGATCATGTCGTCTCACAAGAGCAACATGATCAGGCTGGTGATTGGCTTTATCCGGAGACGCTCGATCATTGGCTATGTACGATTCAAGCCAGCCAATTATTTCAATTTCAACAATGCCGTTCCGGATAAATATAGCGTACAAATCCGCAACATCGTGCAAAACTCCACTATGTAGCGTATATTTCCATTGGCTTTAGCCAATCGCCAGCGAGTTGGAAATCTTGGTCACGATATGCTGGTGGCGCGAGCATCGCTGCGGCGGCGCAACTTCCATGCCCCGCGGTCGCTTGTCGACGGCGGCGATCGCATCCTGCGCGAGGTAGAAGCCCTTTCTGCATGACACGTGCCTACTGAGGATGCTACGGCAGGGCGACCCGATGACCAAGGTCCGCTGGAGTCTCGCGACGCAGCAGCTGTGGCAGCAAGCCAGTCTTCCGCTGTACGTGTATCCCCGGCTTTGCCTGACCTTGAACAACACGGGCAACCATAGGTGCCATGAGGAGACGTGGTGCGGGAACCCGCCTGACTACCCCGCGCGGGGTCCGCTTCCGCGGCTGTACGACCCCAAGGACATGCCGAGCGACAAGTCGACGCCGATTCCAATCGGAATTCTCCACGGCCTTGCCCATATTGAGCTCGGCGCCATCGGTATAGCGCAATATTTGTGATGGTTGAGGCATTCGTCGCTGTGTGTAGACAACTACTGGGACACGGTCGTGCGGTTTGCGCCTCGCCCAGCAGACGACGTGTACCACCTACCCCGCGCCTTCTACGACGACTTCGCCAACGTGGCTTGCGACGAGGCGCGTCACTTCGCGCTCGTGGAGAACCGATTGCGTGAGCTGGACTCGTTTTATGGCCAGCTGCCCGCGCACCGAGCACTCCTCGAGCACGCAGCCAACACGCGGAGCACGCTTGCTGCGCGACTGGCTGTGATCCCGCTCGTACAAGAAGCCCGGGGGCTCGACGCTGGCCCCCGGCTGGTGCACAAGCTAAAGTCCCTCGGCGACCCCGTGTCGGCAGACGTTGTCGCACAGATTGTGTTGGAGGAACGCGGCCACGTGGCCCGGGGCATCGAGTGGTTCACGTACCTCTGCGGCCAGATCCAGAAAGACCCCGTGCCGTACTTTCACGAGCTCGTGCGCGAGTTTTCCCCGACGGTCTCCCGGGCCCGTTCAACCTCGAAGCGCGCTTGGCGGCGCACATGCCGCCGAAATGGTTCCAGCCACTCGAGATGGCGTCCAAGCCCAAGAAGGCGACGGCCCCCGTGACGCCGCCTCGTCAAGTGAACCGCCCGACCAATGGCAAGACGCTCGTTGTGTCGGGCTGCGTCTGGCCCGAGCGCACGTCGTCGGCAGCAGGCGTGCGCACGACCGACATGATTGAGATGGCGCGCGACGAAGGCTACGATGTCATTTGCATCTCGCCGTGCCGTCCAAATGAGCACACAGTGCGCTGGGAGGCGGACGGAGTCGCCTGTGTCCAGCTCGACCCCAACACGGGCGACGTCGAGACGTTCCTCAAGACGACGCGCGTCGACGCAGTGGTTTTCGACCGGTTTATCGCGGAAGAAATGTATGGCTGGCACTTCGCGACGCATGTGCCCAGTGCCAAGCGTATCTTGGACCTCCAAGACGTGCATTTTCTTCGAAAAGCCCGCGAGCACCTCGTGCTAAAAGCCAAGGTATGTTTGCCCAGCCGACAGGAATTGAGCTCATGAAAGAGCTCAGGTGGACTTTGAAGCGACGCTTGGACTTGATATCGACGTCGAGCCGGTGCTGCCGAGTGTGCTGCGGGAACTTGCGAGCATCTATCGGTCCGACACGACGTTGTACGTCTCCGAGTTTGAGAAAACGCTGCTTGTCGAGCGCTTTGGGGTGCCGTCGGCGTCGCTAGAAGCCCTCGACTACATGCTGCCGCTCTCGGTGCTCTCGATGCCGGTACGGTCGTGCTGTCTAACGAATATGTGCTCCAAGGTAATCGAAATAGTCGCCGTTCGAAGAGAGAGAGCACGTCGCTGTCATTGGCAGCTTCAAGCACCCACCGAATGTCGACGGCCTCAAGTGGCTTACGAGCCACATCTGGCCTCGGGCGCGGGAGCGCCTCGGGGAGGACGTGGAGCTCCACATCTACGGCTCGTACGCAAGCGCGAGGGACATGAAGCACTTTGAGCAGCCACGCGAAAACGTGCGCATGATGGGCTTCTGCAAAGACGTGCATGCGACGCTGGGTCAGTACCGCGTGAGTCTCGCGCCGCTGCGGTTCGGTGCCGGCATCAAGGGCAAGGTCATCGACTCGTGGATCGCGGGTACGCCCGTGGTATCGACCAGTGTCGGTGCCGAGGGTCTGCACTTTGACGGCACCAGCGCGTGGGGTGGTCGCGTCGCGAACGCATCCGATGCCTTTTCGGTCGCGATGCAGCAATTGTACGAAGACCCTGACGCGTGGAAAGCGTCTCAAGCCGCTGGTCACGGCATCTGCCAAACGCACTACAATCGCCACAAGCAGCAACACGCTTTCGCACGCGTGCTGCAGGCGCCGCCGCGGGAAAACTGGCTCGGCCGCGTCCTCTCGTCAAGTCAATTTCGGGCGACCGAGTACATGTCGCGCTTTATCCGAGCCAAGAACGAGGCTGCAGCGTCTTCGATTTAGTCTACCTATGCCATTATTGTCTAGCAACCCGGTACAATGGAATGAATCCATACACGTAGATTGACCTTATCGACCCTATCGTTCAATCCAGCGACGATGCTGCTTGCTTAGAGCTTGGCGAGGCCCGGGATCTCGGCGAGGAGGTCCGCAATGTCCATCGACTTGGGACCGCCCAATGGCACCTTGCGGAAGGTCGCGAGGCGCCGCGCAAGCACGTCGAGTTCCTTGCCCTAGTCCCAATCAGTACCTGCACAGAATTGTCGATATGCATATGTACGTCGTGGTAACGCTGCGTGAGAAGGACGAGGGTCCGCGGCGTGGCCCCGCGGGTCTTGGCGGGCTCTTGGACCATGTGCACGACGCTCCAACGCTCGAGGATCGCGAGTGCGTTCTGGAGCGTCTCGAGCGAGCACGACTCGTAATGCGCGATGATGCGCTCGTGGTACATCTACACGCAGTCACGTCACCCTCGCAAACCACGCGTCGCGTGCTACCGTCTCGGCGAGCCACTGCATGCGGCGAACGAGGTCGCTCGGCGTCATACCGTCGCCCGACTTGAGCACGAACAAACTCGTGACCGCGACCCAGTAGCTAGGACGCGCTGGTGACGAGACCTGTCGTCGTTATCGATATCACCTGTCGATGAAGGGCCAAATCGCCGCACACAAGAGCGTTTGAATCGACTGGCTCGTCGGCGTTAGCGTCATCGTGCCGGCCCTACAGTGCACTTGCGGCCCCGAAAACATCTGCGACAAGTACGTACGTTGACGCAAAGATGCCGCGCTCTTCCATGCGTGCAAGTGTCTTTTTGAGGACAGCCCGGCCGTCCGCGTAGTACTTGGAGACAAACTCGATCGAGAGCATTTCGTGCACGAAGACAGCACTGTCGAGCAACGCTTTGGTGGGCACACCCTACACATCGTGCGGCACTTGTTTTGCAAGCGCGGGTGGACATACCTCGCTGCTGGCGTTGGCGGCGAGCGCTTGGTAGGCGCAGGCCAGAACGCCTTCTTCGTTGAACCAGTGGAGCACCTTGTTGCGGTAGTAGCCGAGCCCAATCATGTTCTGGTACTGGTCGCGCTACACAGAAATAGAAGAACGCGTCGATCGTCGATCGATCGTACGTTGGTGATGGCGGGTTCGACGAGGTCCTTTCGGCGCCAAACGACAAACTCTTCCAACAGCGCCAGCGCCCTACGCGCCAGAAAGTCAAAGTTGTCGCCAAAGCGCTACTAGGTCGCACCGCTCGACAATGGCGACGCGGCTGCGACCTTGGCAGCTCAGCACTCTGCCGCCACGCTGCACGATCTGCGACCGGAGCCAATCGGTTTGGCCCACGAGCTGCTCTCTAAGTATCCCATATATGTGAGTCGCGTGCGCAAGACCTGTGCGTCTACTTGGAGATGCCGTTGCGGAAGAGGAGGAGGATCGTCGCGACGAGGTGCGTCGGCGTGCACGTGGCCTTTTGCACGAGCGACTCGGTCACTGCGTATGCAAGGTCCGTCACGAGCGAAATCGGCTCGTTCGTCACCGGGTCACGGACGTCGGCCTTGGCGTGGGCGGCGACAAACTCCTTGACGTGGATCGCGGGCGCAAACTGCACCGAGATCGACCCAAAGTCCTTGCGCAAGACATGCGCCGACTTGAGGAGCGCGCCGAGCGACTACGGCGTCGGGGTGCATCGACGCCACCAACGCGCGAAACGAGAGTACCTCTTTGATCTTGCCTTCGCCGAGCATCTCCTTTTGGTGCACGCCAAGCTCAACGGGCTTGTCATAGTCGATGGTGACGGGCACAATATGAATCTACAGCAACGGATCAATAAATGCCACTGGATGGAGCCACGAACGTTCTTGACGCGGCCCGATTCAAAGCTCTTGACGATCGTCGAGAGCATGCCAAACTGCGGGCGCAGCTGCTTTCCGCTGCGGCTACGCGTGCCCTCGAGGAAGAACTCGACCGTGTGGCCCTTCCCGAGCAAGTACTAAGCAACCATCAATAATGGTGACGACGACATTTCTTGCGTGGTGCTACCTGCGTATACTCGGTAAAGATGGCCGAGTACAATGGGTCGTTCTTGAAGGACCGGCGGATGAAAAACGCGCCGCCCTTGCGCAGCAGGTCCGAGATCGCTCTAGACAGAGCGCATCAACGACGACGGCGAGATGCGCGTCCGTGCATACCCCATATTGAGAAAGTCTTCGCCCGCGAGCACAAACGGAATCGGGATGTTGTACGCAAAGAGAGGTACGTCATCATGAGAAAGTCCATGTACGACCGGTGCGTCGGGATGAGCACGAGCGGACCTTCGCGGGCCTTGACGAGGTTGCGGATCGCTTCGAGGCCGGCTTCGTCGACCACGATCTTGTCGTACATGTGACGCCACACCTGGGAGCAGTGTGAGATTGCAACGCAAACATACATACGGAGAAAGACCTTGCGGAGGAGCCAGCCCGCCTTGCGCGCAGCCGAATAGTCAATGTTGGACGCCATGCGGTTGAGGATCGAGAGCGCCTCGGCCTCGATCTCGCGCCGAGAAAGCTTCGGATTGGCTGCCGCTTTGGCCGCGATGGCCTCGCGCACGGAAGGCGACTCGAGGATCAAATTGCGAATGGACGCGATCGAGTCGGCGGGTACACGCGGCACGTGGCTCGCCTCGTGATGCATGCCCTCGCGCCAGCCTGCGCTCACATGAGTCAAGACAGCCGCAGTTTTCCATGCGGTTGTACCCGTGAGGCCCATGAAGCGGCCCCAGATGCCGGACTTGGTGTAGCCTGGCTTGCGGCTGGACGTGAACGCCCACGAGACGTCAGGCAAAAGACCCGGGAACGAGATCGCGTGGTGGTCCGGGTCCCACTCGAGAATGCGATCCGTGTTGAGCGCCATCTAGCAAAGAGTCATGGTGCGTGGTGGGGTAGTTGGAGACACAAACCTCCGTGTGCTGCGTGCCCTCAATGTCGACGTCGACAATGTCTTCGTGGAGAATCCACTTCTTGAGGCCAACACAGTAGTTGAAGAGGTACCGTTCCCAGACGATCTCTCGCGGGTTTACAAACCTAGCTCCGAGCTGCAGACAATGTATCCAAGAGGCTTGTAGCAATACCAGGCATCGGTTGCGAAATCAGGCATGGAAGCAAAGCGTAGGAGGTTGTCGGATGAGAAGACCCACTGGTTCTCGGTGAAAGGCTTGAAGAGCTCGACAAGCTGCCGCGCCCGCCACGTGAGCGTCCAGAGCCGCGACGCCTGCTTCATGTGGTGCGGGTTGCCCGATGCGTTGGCGACCGTCGAATACACAGACGACGGCAGCGCATACTTGAAGAACCAATGCAACTGGAAAAGTTGGTGGCTTGAATGCATTGAGAACTTGTACGGGGCGAGCGCTTTCTCCGGTGGGTTCTGCTCAAAGTACGCACTCAGAGTACCGATTGGCACGCGCCAGCGTAGCTGATTTCCCCGCGGGTCCGATGTACCCGAGTGCACGACGAGCGGCGGCGCACTGGCGGGTTGTTTCGAGCGCGCAAAGCCGCTGACGAGGATGCCATTGACGACAAAATCGACCTGGTTTGAAGTCGTGAGCTTGTGGCAGAAGTTTGATATACAGTGTAGCGGTTGTACCGGAACGATGTCGGCGACGCTACGCGGGTTGCCCGGGAGGATCGTGAGAATGCCCATGCCTGCGGCCAAGAAGATGGCGCCAGCAGCGGCAATCTGGTCGACCTAGACAGAGAGCGTCAACACCAACAAAGAGTAATGGTATCGTCAAAGTGAGTACCCAGCCTGGCACGGGCTCCTTCCACGCCGCGCCGACGATCGTGGGACGGAAGATGACGACGGGAAGGTGCGCGCGGTGCTTCATGATCATGTGCTCGGCCATTGACTTGGTGAGCGTGTACGTGTTGGGGTACGTTCCGATCAAGTTGAGGTGCAACTTTTCAATCTCGGTGGGCGACGCAGCCTACGTGGGATTGCAGTTGACGGCGATGCCATGTTGCGTACGCTCGTGACGGCCGCAATCGCTGCCTCCGGGTCGAAATCCAGCGGGTAGAGCTAAGAAGCACCGTGTTTGTGAAGAAGCAAGGGACGGAGAAAGAATCGGCACCTTTTCCTCGAGCGTGCAGTTGCGCTGGTTGCTGTTGACATACGCGGTCGACACGTGGACGTACGACACGACGTTCTTCATGCGCTTGCCAAAGTTGAGCATGTACATGGCGCCCAGGCAGTTCATCTAGTGGAGAGGTAACGTCACATCTGAGATCTGTCGAGATACCTCGACAGCCACGTCGAGTGGTTCGTTGAAGCTGACGCTGGCGGCCGAGTGCACGACGACGTTGACCTTCTCGATCAAGAGTGCCGCATCTTCTGGCGACATGCCCAAACTGGCCGAGTTGATGTCGCCGGCAATGCCATGCAGCTTGGAGCGCACGAACGTGTCAAAGTCGCTGCGCTCGGACCGGAGGCGGTTGAAAATGGCGCTAGAAACACGCGTGAGAGATGCGACATCGCTGACCGTAGCACGCACCTGCTAATGACGTCCGACTCGAGGCGGTCGGCGGCGGACCGGCCTTTCTTCGGGCGCACGAGCACGTAGATCTTGTCAATGTCGGGCGTACAGCGCAGGAGCTTTTCGATGACGACCTGCATGGCACGTGTGAGGCCAATGCTCCGTTGTCATGCATTCGTACCTTGCCGATGAAGCCTGTGCCTCCCGTGAGGAAGAGTCCTTTGCCAGCGTAGAAGTCCTCCATGCTTCCAGTCGCCACAATGGAAAATGCAAACTTGAGACGATTACGTCGCGCTGTCGATTTCGAAAGGATGACGCATTCAACCGGATGCGTAGCGGATTTATGTTACACTTCAGACAAATATCTACATTTTATTTTTAATATTTCAATAGGGTTAATAATCGCCTGTGGGCTGGTGTTACGAGGAGGTTCCTATGGATCATGGATAGGTTGCCTTGCACTTTGCTGTAGGAATGGCGCATCTTGTGTTGATAGCTATTCAAACTAAATCTGAGTAGCATCACCACCAGCAACCAAGGGTATTATATACCCTTTAAGCAACGAAACTGTGCAGCGTCGATTGCAAAATGGGGCGTGAAGCTCCATACCAGAGGGCCTTTGTGCACATGATCAATAGAGAATAACCTTGACGTTACTGCAATCCCTGCATGGGGACAAACCACAGCTGCACGTACTCGCAGGATATGTAAACTCGTTGACGAGAGTGAAGAGGCGAGGAAACTAGTAACGTTATTAGAAGCTGCTGACGCAGAGGAGTGAAGAAACAATTAAGTGGTCGAATGCCAAGCAAAATGTGCGAGGACCAGTCGCGGGTTTATTCGGCCTACGGGCAGATATGCCCGTGGTGGGGGTGAAACCAAACAAACCATATAGGGCTAACCGTCTACAAATTGTAGAGGCAAGCCGACAATCCAAACCGGTCATACTAACCTGTTATCTGTGTCAGCGGACTCAGCTTCCTCAGGTCCGAGGGTGTGGGGAAAACGTCATCGCCGGGAACGTGAGTTCACTCGACGACGCATGGGAAACCCACATGCCGAGGCACAAATGATGGTGCAGCGAGGGCCAAGGTGGATAGCGGATTACACCAAGAAGCTCAATTCTTGACGACGAGGGAGGTCTACACGCAAAAGTTGGCGCACCGAGCCACCCCGCATTGTCGAGGCCAGGAGAAATCAAGCATCTTGTCTGCCCAAGCGAGTTGTGCAAGTGTGTCATGCGTTGGGTGCTTGCATTCCATACTAATGGTAGTAGCCAACGCTGGGTGTGACCGACGCCAATGCACCCCAAGTCCACCTACCGGTACTAGTAGCGCCTGGACCTAGTACCGTATATACCTCGAGCAATTCGCAACATTTTACAGGGGTCTTTGGTTTGGATGCAATCAACGATTGTAGTGATGGGACAACTCGGTCGCCAAGTCGGCGTAGCGTTTCTAGTCAATTTTTTAGACGTCCCTATCATAGAAATCAAAAGTCGAGACGTACTTGGAGGTGTGCAAGCTCCGAGTTGAGCTGGTTGGACGAAAAGACGTTGCTCTCATCTAGTACGGTGGTAATGCGCTACGTGATAATGGGAAAGAGACATACCAACGCGTAGACCGCGCAACTCATCTTGCGTGAGCTTGGCCCCAAAGCAAAGACTCTCGAGCTTCACGATGTGTCGCTTGAGTGTCGCGACATCGCGCGAGAAGCCTTCCATCTCCATATTGCGCCTGTTCTCGAGGCCCTTGTAGCGGCCACGAAGCGTCGTTAACCGCGATTGAAGGCTATGGATCCGCGCGCCATACGTCTCTTGGACGGCTGCGTATTGCTCCTACACCATTGTACCGCTGCAGAAACCCACAGGGTGATGGCTGCCGCGTACTTTAAGGATATGGATATCGCGCTCGCGGGCCATGGCTTGTTTCCGGAACTCCTCGGCATTTTGGTTGCCTTCTTCCCGCACGGATGCGCGAATGGCCTGTACGAGCAAGTTTGTAGCGTCCTCGGTTGGGGCATGTATAGCGCACCTGAGTCTCTTGCTGGGCTTGAGTGTGTACCAATTCCTTCTCCTTCTCGATCCGGGTCTGCACTTGGTGCAAATGCACAATTTCTTCTTGCGCCTGACGTGCGGCGTCTTGAGCATTGTGTCGAGCAACCAAGTAGTCTGGTGCAACTCAGCTGCCTTGCGACACATTGAGTTATGTACCTTTGGTTGCCTTGATCAAAAGCCGCTTCGTCTTTTCGAGCTCGGCGCTATTTGACTCGAGCTGTTTTGTGTGCTCGTCGCGCTCTTTTTAAGCTCTGCGTTGACGAGCGCCAAGTCGTTGAGCAGAGCCTGCGTCGACTTCATTGACTGTTAAATCGTGGGGTGCCGCACCTGAATGCGCTGGCTTGATAACGCCTTGTGATCGTCGAGCTCTTTTGTGAGCAGTTGTACTCGCTGCAAAAGCGTATCTGCTTGCTCGCTTGGCAAATAAACCGTTCGGATCACGCGACTCTAGAGTGCTATGATAAGCGGTGTCACATACCTTGTCACCTACCTTGGGTTGGGTTGGCTCGGGGGTGCATGCGTCTGCTTGGTGCGCTGTGTGAGCTGATAGCACTTGGAAGACATGTTCCTGATTCCGCGACGTCCTGCCGCTTCTGCGGTGAGGCTGACGTTGGACCGCATCGACAGGGGCGAGATGGCGTCAACTGAGTACTCGTCCTGCACGGGGTACCGCGTCGTATGGCCCGGGCGACAATCCTTGTAAAAGGTCACTTCTTCAGCAATGGGTTGCGTAAGGCTAAGTAGATGCTGGATGCGCTTCCGGTCTTCGGCTTCTTGGATCTTAAGCGCTGCTTTGTCGCTTTCGAGGGTTGCGATTCTCTCCCGCGCGCCCTGAGCCTCGTCCCGTACGCGCGTGAGCTCCTCCCTGAGCTCGGATATCTATGGCAGCATGGTCGAGCGTCTGTAGCGGAGAGGATACCTCTTGCTTGTGCATCTTGTTTTGCCAATCCACCGCATGGCGAGCTTCGCGGGACGCTTCGAGATCACGGAAGCGATCCATCATCTCCTTACGCTCAGCCTGGAAGGCGTCGCAGCGCGAGCGGTAGAAGGCGAGCAGGCTGCCTTCTGCGTTGCCGTCCAATCCAACGAGCGGCTTTGGCCCTTGGTCGTAGCCCATGAGGAGCTCCGCGTCCTCGTCCATCTCGAAGATCCCAAAAATCTTTTGTCTGCGATTTCAATCGGATATGTATCCGGATACACGAATTACATTTCGGACTTGTCCGAAATCAAGCGCCGATTATGATGCATCAACCGTTCGTAATCGGGACATGCTCTGGGTTTGCATTTTCCATTGTGGCGACTGGAAGCATGGAGGACTTCTACGCTGGCAAAGGACTCTTCCTCACGGGAGGCACAGGCTTCATCGGCAAGGTACGAATGCATGACAACGGAGCATTGGCCTCACACGTGCCATGCAGGTCGTCATCGAAAAGCTCCTGCGCTGTACGCCCGACATTGACAAGATCTACGTGCTCGTGCGCCCGAAGAAAGGCCGGTCCGCCGCCGACCGCCTCGAGTCGGACGTCATTAGCAGGTGCGTGCTACGGTCAGCGATGTCGCATCTCTCACGCGTGTTTCTAGCGCCATTTTCAACCGCCTCCGGTCCGAGCGCAGCGACTTTGACACGTTCGTGCGCTCCAAGCTGCATGGCATTGCCGGCGACATCA